>NC_020396.1:779378-808261 GCF_000321355.1 Plasmodium cynomolgi strain B
TTTTTTTTACATTTCTCGTCCTCCCGAATGCTGCTTTCCCAAGTTTTCCTTTGTGCGCACTTTTGGCCTAATTCGCAGTATATTTTTATACGCAGTCGAATTATCCTTTGTGGAAGGATTGTCGTGTATACAATGATAGAGATTGTAAAACTACGAATCATGTTACTATAAGTAATCTGTCTGGGATTTCCTAGGCGCTTATGACCTGCGGGTTATTTGTCGTTTATAGACGCATCCTCTTCAGGTATACGGTACCATGCGTGACGAGGAGTTTCTCCTTATCTATTCGTGTGCTCGATTAATTATATCGAAGTAGTATCTGTGGGCAGGAATTTTTTATCCACGTAACGGTTGATAGCCATAGGCCTGAAAATTTACAATGTATAGATAGAGAGCAAGTCGTATAAGGGGAGTAAAAAAACTGCAGAAGAGGGATATAATGGGGAATGGTAAGAAGTGGTACATATTTGTAGTAATATATTTATGTACTTGCTTCTTACTATATTATCATCATATCTCCCCTTCTCAGCCGTAACTTTTTTTTTTTTTTACAAGAAGGAAAAAGTTTGCTCTGATAACATAGGAACGGGGACAATATATAAAAAAGGGCGAAATGGAACATAGAGAATTGGGATCTGGTATAAGGGACATGTAAAGGGGTCTCTATCCGTCTAGTTCGTCGGTTTTTTATAGCCAGTTAGCATCGTTCGCCGTTTTGGTTAAGCTTTGCAGATTATTATGGCTTGAGAAAAATAACATAGGGAATAGAAATTTTATGACCTGTATTATTATGGCTCCCACTATTGATGCAAAAGCTTGCTATGTATTATCAGTGCTGAATCGGAACAATAAAAAGAGATTGGGGGAAAATACAAATCTACTCGGTTGTATAGGAAAATCATGTGTCATTGGTTTTTTTATCACCTTTTTAGGAGAAAAAAACCTTAAAAAATGACCGTTTCTGTCCGATGCTTAGGGATTGTATCATTTGGTAGATATTCCCTATAAACGGTATTGGTGGGCACAGGTGTACATATACACTCATTCATATTAGGTTATGCTCTAAGTGCAGCCGTCCCTGTGTTTTTACCTTTCCGTGGCAAAGGCCAGGATTCATAAAAAAGTGATATTTCTATGCCAATCAGAGTTGTGCCATTTTGCATCTTGCAATTTGATACGTGAATTTGAATGGAGTAACCTCACCCAAATGTATAAGAGAGGGGGGTAGATTTTTCCTCCTACTTTTCTCGTGCTCATCCCTATACTATAAAATATACTTGCTATCTAGCGAAACCACATCCAAGGGAAAGGCTTGGAATGTCAGTAAAAGGATATAGAAGACCTTTGTGTGTTTGTAACTTGACTCTTACTTGGATTTGCTGAACGACTCAAGAGGTGTAGAGAATATAAGTGGGAGTAGATGCATAAATTTGCGCTGGAGAAATTATGCATTATACGACAGTGAAATACCACTACTTTTGAGGCTGTTCAGCTAACCCGTTAAAAAGATTGGGAGGGGAGTACCTGCGACACTATTTGAAAGAGGTTGCTTTGGGATACTTTTTCTATATACATGCACAAATGTGTGCATAAGAAATGGGGAAGGGGTTAAATAAATAAATAAATAACCATTTTGGTGGTTTTTTTTTTTTTTCCCCTCTTCATCCCCTCAGTTGAACGGAGACACATTCAGGTGAAGGGTGAAGCGAATGGATGATGCGAGGGTCCAACTGATAAGGAGTGTAAAGCAGATTGACCAGTCGGGGACAAGCTCAAGGAGAACAGAAATCTCCTGTGGACCGGAAAAAAAAAACGGATATGCTTGTTTTTTTGTGTAGCGATTATCGATATACATACTCATCCTCGCGGGATATTTTTCTCCCTTTTTACATTTAAAGAAAGACATAATTAGCTCCTTATATGTACCAAATGTATAAAAGGTTTTATCTCAGAAAGGTTACTACACAAGGATAACTGACTTGCGGCTACCAAGCGATTTATAGCAACGTGGCTTTTTTTTTTTTTGATTTTTAGAATATAGGCTCTTCCTATCATTGAGATGAAGAAATCTCAAAGTGTCGGATTGTTCACTCCGCTAAGAGGGAAAACGAGTGCCTGAAATTTAGAGACCTTCATGAGACAGGTCGTCATTAAAAAGAAATCCTTACTGATGAATATAAAATTAGAGACTGATATTAAATCGTCTAACAAAATGTGACAGTAAGCCATCTTAGTACGAGAGGAATGGTTGGCTCAGACAATTGGTACAGCAATTGGTTGAAAAACTTGTGTTGCGAAACTAAGTCTGTTGGATAATGGCTGAACACCTCTTAAGCCAGAACCCTTGCTGATTAATTATTTTGTATTTGATTTTCCTTACACTACTTTTTTTACGATTGTAAAGAAGGACAATATACATGAACCCATATTTTTATATGAGTTCATAAATAATCCCTTTAGGGCGAATTTTGGCTATCTGTACTTTCCCCAGTACAGAGACTGTCAGATGAGCTTTTTAACTGCAGAATATATAAGGAAAGTTTTTTTTCGTTTGTATACCACATTGATTTTCTCGAGGTGCTGTAAATATGAAAGTAAGCTTTGTCTTACGATCTATTGAGGCTCATCCTGGGTGAAAGTTTTTTTTCAAAATAAAGCGATTGCAGTGTGTGCTTTTTTACAAAAAGGGCATATACACACTTGCTAGGGCTATAAGCGCGCGTATAGCGAAACAGCGAACAGCGCAGCCCGCCAATACAATTTTCAAGTATCAATTTTTGGCCAGAAATGGCCGCCCACTTGGGCTATATTCCAATGAGTTCAACCCATTGGCTATATATATGGCTTTGGCACTGCAAGGGTCTGTGGGGGGATATACCACGGGACTTTACCTCATGGTTTTCCCCTTGGCAGTTACGAAGTGTGGGTCCCTTTTAGTCGTAGAGTTTCCCACTTTTGATGTAAACCCTTGGAGGGGGGCCACCTGTAGTGGTGTGCCTTGGGGGGGGAAGTGCCAATTAGTGTGCTGCTTAGGGTTCATACCCAGCAGTGGTGAGCGATGAATCGGAAAGTAATTCCTCCAAGCATATATACCACATGGGGAGTGGTAAGCCTTTTGAGGAGACACATATTATACATGTGCTAAGTGTTAGAAGTGCGTATGATATACAAACACGCAGTGGTGCTGAAATGGGGGCTCATTTTTGCTAAGCGGATGAGCATGAGGTAATGACCCTTCCCTGAAGTGAGGACTTGACCTTTTCACCATGACCTTGGCCTTATCGTGTAAAGTGTTTTCATCCCACAGCATAAAATTTTGCCCCAGTTTTGCACTCTTTACAGCGTACTTTGCAACATACTTTTGCGCGCGTTGTTAAGCTAGACAAACAAAATATGGTGTACTGAAGTGTTAGTATGGTCACTGGCTCAGCGTTGCTTTGAATTACGTTTGATCAGCTGGGTTATCGTATCAACTGATCTTAAATAAATTTTTTTTTACACCCTTATCCGTTTCATCGAGAGGGAGATGTAAGCTTCACCTCGGGGTGAGAGACCAAACAGGGTGACCCATTTTTTTGCAAATTTTATTCTTAAGAGGCATACAGCTGGGCTGAAAATATCTACCGTGAAGTGAGAAAAATTCCCCCAAAGGAGTTCCTATGTATGATGGAAAAGGCGACCCCATGGATGGCCCTGTTGTAACCGAGTTAGTGCACGTGAAGAGACGCTCCCACCTAGGCAGCACCATTTTTTTAACACTTATCAGGGGGTCATTCGAAAAAATGGGTACTTTGTTTCATCAGTGTACGCTACTGCTGTGATGGGAGGTAGTTAACTGCAAGGCGGAACAAGCGAAGCATACACAAGAGTGCTGAAGGGAGAGTTAATTATTTAACCCTCCAAAGTAAGCCTAATAGTTAATACTTAGCATGGTGGACTGTGATAGGTAAGCCCCAACGATTGGGTAAGTTAAGGCATAAAAATTTTCTTGCCTTGTTGCAGAGACGTATATATAAAAGTCCTTTTTTTTGGAGTGTGTAGTAATAGGGTAGTTATAAAGGTTAGAGCGTAAAAAAAGGTTTAGGGTTTGGTTTCGCGTGTTTGTAGGGGGTAATGCACACGGTGATTTTGTGCATACCTTTGTTTCGCAGACTGGTAATCTTTCGTACGGTTGAAAAGGAAGGTAAAAAGGGATGATTATGTCATAATGAGCATATTGACAGGACTAGCGAAGGAAGAAACGGGGGTGGAAAAGGATGAAAAAAAGGAGCAACAGGTGTTCCTATCCTTTTTTTGGCATCCTTGCGAATAACCCAACGACATTGTGCCGATAATGCCGTTTGCACGGCTCATCAAATGAAAAGAACTACTTCGAAGAAAGTCACAAATGACCAAAGCTACTGCCGCTATACGTGGGAACAAATTTTAATAATGCAAGACTTGGAGTTCTTTTTCTTTCCCTATTTTGCAAAAATGATTCGCACTTTCCCGTCCCACTTTTCGTGTTAATCTTTAGCCCCATGTGAGTGGTGTTACAGAAGTATGTGAAACGTTTTGCGAGGAAATTAAAGCGGAAAAAGAAAAAAAAATAGGAATAGCGACTAAGGTACAACGAAAATGAGTGCCCTTTGAACCACGCGCGGGTATGTGTATTTATTTTAAAAAATGGCTAGCTGCGGCGTCATTTGCAGACTTGAAGTACGTCCCCCACCCCAAAAAAAAAAAAATATATAATATATATACATAATATACATAAGTATATGTGGGCGTACAAATTTTTCCCGAGTTGGAAAGGCGCACAGAGCTAAGGGGATCGGGAGTAGCGAAGAGGTACACTCCGCGGCTGCAAATTAAATGTCGCGATTCCCATACATATATATATAATGCCAAAAGGGGAAACGGTGGGGGCCTGTGCTTGTTTAATGGGAACGTATGCTAGCCGATTGCACAGATGAGTGATGACTGGACCACCTTTTTTTTTTTTTCAAGGGAGACAAACAAATAAATGTAAATAAATATATATTATATGTACGTAAAATATATATATTATATGCACGTAAAAAAATATATATTATATGTACGTAAAATATTATAATTATATGTACGTAAAATATATATTATATATTGTTATATACATAGGTATTCCGCTGGGGCGCCCGAAGGAGAAGCCATAAACTCGCAAAAGGATTACCGCATTTTATGTAAGAAAAGAATGGCCCCACCAAAATTAAAAAAAAAAAGTAAGCCCTATATATGATGCCTCTGCAATTGGCATAAAATATAACATAAACGGATACTTTTTTAATCATACCATTTTGCTTTATCAGGGTAAAAAAAAAAAAAAAAAAAGAAGAAATTTATTTTTTTCATTTTTGCGATGTAGAAGAGAAGAGAAGAAGCGGATCGATTATAACATCATTATTATGGTAAAAAAAAAGTACAGCGACCTCGCATATAGCCCTAAATGAAGCAAAAAATTGCCCGTTGCCAAAAAAAATACGAATCCGACGGCACATCTATATATCACATTAAATGAAGAAATTAATAATTAAAATTATAATTAATTGCTAGCTCGTTCTTTTTCTTAAATGTATTTTTTTATGCACTTTATTTTATCACTTATTATACATATTGCCATACCTGTAAATGCAATGCGAAACCTCCTTTTTTCTCTATTTTTTATTCTTTGGTGCATACCCTTTTCGGCATTCCTACTCCACTAAGCATTTATAACGACAAAAGTTGACACGTGGAGCGTGTCAGTCTGAATCACTTTGCGTACAATTTTAGGGAAAGAAAATGCTTGTTCTAATAGTTTTATGACCTATTTTGCTTGAAATGTTGTACTCGTAAATTTATTAATTTAATATTTTTTTAATTTATTAACGGATACATATTTAAAAAGCAACGTTTAAAAAAAAAAAAAAATACTTGTATCTAAATTTATTGCATATAAATTAAAAAAAAAAAAGAATAATAATTAAAAAACATGCAGTAGTGAAAAAAACTAATCACCAAATAATTAAACTAAAAGTTAATAAAAGAGGTTTTGATTAACGCTTTTAAAAAATTTTGACAAAAAAAATGCTATAATTTTAACTTTTTTTTAAAAAATATTTTTTTTACCTCCACGAAGTAGAAAAAAAGGTATCTAAATTCAATAGTTGTCGTTTAGTTTAGTTATTTAACAGTTAAGAGAAAAAAAAAAACATCTTTTCACTCCTAATAAATAATAATAAATAAATAATTAAATAAAAAAAAAATAAACAACAAATAATTAATATTTAATAGAGCGTATACAAAATTAAAATAATACTTTTGCAAAAATATTAGTTGAAATGAAATATAAGTTTTGCTAGCTTTTAGAAAGTTGATAAGCAATCAAATTAACAGATAGCAAAAAAATAAATACCAAAAAATACAAAACAAATATTAAAATAATAAAAAAACATTTTAACTTTCCAGATCTACATAATTTTTTCATAACAAAAAAAAAAAAGGCTTTTTAACTCTAACTAAGAAANACTACTTTACTTACAATTCATTGTATATTTTTAATACTGTTTTGTTTATATATTTTTTCCCACTTGCGCTAATTTATCGAAATCGTATAATTAAATAGGAACTTCCTTAACCCTACAAATAGATATATCTGAAAAAGAAAATATAAAAAGCTTTCAAAGGCTTCGTATAAGTTTAGCGCCGTTGTATATAATATATACTCTCTATATATATCTTATCCGACTGTTTTGTGCTAATACTTTTTTTTTCCCCTTAAGAAAGTCCAAAATGAGTCCCTGCAACATCCCAATTATCGTCCTACCAGCGACATCATCTCCTGCTGATATTAAGAGAGCCATCGATGCGAACAACCAGACTGTAGCAAAATCCGATGGGAGGAGAAACAAATGCAAGAGCAAAAAGAGCTTCGCTGACTTCAATCTTGCTTCCTTACCATACAAAGTGTTGTTCATCTTTGGTGTTATCGTTGTGCTGTTACAGGTGAGTGAAAGAGGATGACGAGAGGGGCATTTATCAGCTTTGAGAATATCTCTCTGAGTTGTGATGTGTTAGTCATTTTGGCCCCTTTCACCTTGACATCATTGCATGCATATGTATTACATACTCATACGATGAGGTGAAGTGTGCTACCCAAGAGTAGTTAATAATATAGAGGGGCTTACCCAGCCCCCTCAGCTTTTTACCTTTTAACCCCCCCACCCTTTTTTCTACCCACTTGTTACCCACTTGCTACCCCTTTATTACCCCTTTTTAGAACAACACCACTTCTTCCAGCTTAGAAGTTAGCAGAAATGGCAGATCTTTAGGTGAGTACTACCAAGATGACCACTATGAATATGAGGCAAGAGGAAGAAGAGGAGGAAACAGGTGGCAAGAGGAGGAGATGTATAACCCAAGAATGAGAGGTGGTAACCATGACTACTATGATGACAGAAGCATGGGATATCGATCTGGTCCAGATGATAGACATACTTTTCATCGCATGGAACCTCACCCAGCATACGATGATGAAAGAGATGATAAGGGTAATACTATTGTTCCCAGTACTCCAGCTCCAGCCAAACCTGATGATGATGACCAGGGTAAGGTAGACGACCACAAGGTAGCTCCAAATCCTGATGCACCCGAGCATGACCCCAATAATCCACACGCCGATCCAGAAACACCTGGTAAACCAGATGATGAACATCATAAGGATGATAAGGGTAATGAGATTCATATAGATGATAATCATGAGATCAAACCTGATGATGATAAGGATGATAAGGATGATAAGGGTAAAATTATTCCACATCCAGCACAGCCCATTGAACCCAGTGATGATCCTCATCACGATGGATCTCAGCCCGACAAGCCTGGACCTGATGGTGGCTTAAAAGGAGTAGCGGGTGGTGAAGGTCCTTATGGTCCAGATGGAAAAGGTGACAGAAGCGGAGACGAAAGAGAATTCAGAAACTATGATAACCATCGCGGAAGACCTATGGATGACAGGAGAGGAAGAGGTGGATATGACGATTATTATGGTCCCGATGGATACGGAAGTGATTATGGCAGACGCTATGGAGATGATAGCCGTGAAATACATTACGCAAACAGTGAAAGAATGTATGATGAAGAATACCACGGAAGAGGTGGAAGAGGAGGTGATGACCGATCCATTCATTATGCAGAAAACCAAAGAATGATAGATGAAGATATGCCATATCCCCCTAATGGACGATTCAGAGATGACCGTTCAGGCAATTATGATAGATATAATTCCATGAGATTTGAAGATGATTATAACCAAGGCCCAAGAGGTGGAAGAATGGGAGGTGCAAATCCATTTAATGTCCCCCCAAAAGGTGGAAGAGATGACGATCACATGATTCACGGTGCTCACCCAAATAGAATGATAGATGATATGAATGACCCAAGAAAATTCAATCACTCCAGAAACCCACATGCAAAACCTGAAGATGACCCAAGACAAATCCATAGTTCTCGTGCACATCCGATGAAACCTGATGACCACTTCTTTGATGACGATAGATTTGGCCCCCACGGTGGACCAGGAAAATTCCAAGATGGAAGAAACAGACCTATGCCTGGAGGACCACAAGGAAATGTAGGAGGAAGAGATCAACCAGGACGAGGTGGAAGACTTGATATGGAAGAAGACCAATTCGGCTCCAGAGGAGATTTCATGAGAAGACCTCCTCAAGATGGACGCGGAAGACCTGGACCTAGTGGCAGAGACATGCCAGGACGCCCCCAGGGTAACAATGAACAACTCCCATTCGGATGCACCCGAGCTGAATTACAAGAACAGATGACTGAAGAAGAATTAAACAGCAAAATCAAAAACTTGAGACCAAACGCAACCGTTAAGGAAATGTTCGTTCTGTTCAACCAGATACTCTCCTTCGAAAGAAAGAAGTTTGTTAAGATGCAAGAGTACATTATGCAATACTCACAATACTTGCAGAAGACTCTGTTGTTACCAACCCCAATCAGAATGAAGTACTGGTGGAGAGCACACTACAACATGACCGATGAGTTGATTAAGAAAGAGAGAGGAGATTTCCAAGATTTCTATGCCTTTGTAAGCAAGGGACAATGCCAGAGATGGGACTTCCTTTACTTCGCCAATGCTAAGAGAAAATCGTGGGATGAACTCAGAGATTTAATGAAGAGCATATGGATGGAAATCTTAACCTACAAGATGAAGAAACACAGTAAATTGTAAGCTAGCTGCTAGAAGAAAACGTGTTTTTTACCTGTGCCCATCCAGCCACGACCTGTTGTTGATTGTACCTTTGGATAAAGCTATAAATTAACGAGAGAGACGCTGGAGGAAAAGTGTTGATTGCGCATTATGTGTAAGTTTTACCACGCTGCTTTGTTGACGGTTAACACAGAGAAGTTGTTCATATGTGTGAAAGCGTGTCATAGGAGAACGTTTTGCAGCATTGTTGGAGAAAGGTGCCCCGGTTTGCCCGTGTTATTATAAAATTGTATGGACTGGACTTCTTAGGACAGCGCCACTTGGGCGAGGGGTGAACAAGTTTTTTAGAAGCCGACCAATTAAGGCACCATCTGTGCTTAGATGATAAACTTGGGACGTTTTTTCAAACCATAACACCATATACATGAAAATGAAAGTGTACACTTGTGCAGTGACGCCACTGCGCAGAGTTTTAACCCTGTGCAAAAAAAAAAAATAAATTACGCACATGTATACTTCCATCGCGCGATCCGTTTTTCTCTGCCAAAATACTTTTTTTTTCTCACTTCCATATATTTTTACATGAACAAAAAAACATGTGTCGAACATGTGATTATATTTTTATATTATGTTATATTATACTATACCTTTGTACGTTGCTTACTCAGTGTATTATTTATTCTTTTTTATCTATTTCGTCAATGCGTGCACCCCTTTTTTATTCATCACTGTTACATTCACTGTTATACTCACCCACTGCATCCGTGTCATGCCTTCATTTCACTGCCTTGTTTTATATGCTACAAATTACACTTCGCAATTTACACCAATGAGTGAACAATGCATGAACTTGGAATTCCAGTTATGACCATTTTTAGCTATTCATGATACATAATTAATTCATACATCGAAAAAAAAAAAAAGAACTTTTACACATGCAGCATATTTAAAAGAAAATTAAGAAGGCAAAAAAAAAAAAAAAAAAAAAGAGTAGATCCTAAAACCACGGATTTGGAGTAGTAAAAAATGAGCCTTTATGGGGATGGTCATTTTGGGGGGGGTACATATATAGTCCCCTTTTTTTTTCTTTGCTCTACAATTGTAGCGGCGTGATAAACCGATTTGGCATGGTTCGTTAAAAAGGGTTATTACCTAACCCCTCGTGGAAGGTGACGTTGTGAAGTTGACCCCACGTTAGGTGAGAAAACGAATCAGCATGCAGATAAAAGGTCCTTTATGGATTTTTTTTTTTCATAATTTGGACTAGTTTCCCAAATGGTTGTATAGTAGGTATCCCTTTTTTTTTTACCAAAATTTTCGCAAAGAGTACACACAGATGCGATTTGGATCTTACAAACCCTTTGTCGAGCATTCCAACTAGGGGGTACTTCTACTTAAATGGGGAGAGATTGCCATGCATTGCTCTCATAAGTGAGGTAAGTTTTGCCCCGTATGGAGTCCCCACCCGTGTGCGTACATTTGGTGAGTCCGTCAAAGGGAGAATGCCGCAGGGGGGATATATACACCCTTTTTTAAAATGCTATTTTTCTAACCATGAATTCGTCAAAAAGGGGGGGGAAAAAAGTGCATAAAAAAAATTGTAACTTTTTTTTTGGCCCTCCCTACTTATTACATTATATTCTCGGGTAAACATTTGAAAAAGACGGTGGTTGGCCATTTTAAATGGCAAGCAAATCGCAACTAAATGCATTTGTGTTGATCAACATGAGGGATGAAAAATTGGCACTCAAACAGCAGTATGAAAGGAAGTTAGTAAAAAAGGGGGAGACAATTCTTAAATAATGAAATGTGTGCAATAACGAAATGATGGAGTCGCCAAAAAGTGGGAAAAACACTTCAGCAATGAGAAATGCAGTAATAAGGGGGTAAAACCCTCTACCCCCCAACCGCTCTATTTGTGAATTCGTGAAAGTGGAGAGGACGGATTTGTGAGAAGGTGTCCGATCAGGTTGTGGTTCCTGTTCCTCTCTCTACATAAACGGATATGTGCGACGGAATTACATTCCGAGCATTTGGCTGGAATGTATTTTCTCACAAGGGGGGAAAAAAGATTGATGTAAACGAATTATCAGGACGGTGATTTTTATTGAAAGGGTGTAAAAGATACACAGTGTAGCATTATAAGTAAGATAAAAAATTTGGAATTGTTTTCCCCATTTTGAGGGATGTGAGAAATGTGTTTTAGAAGATAAGTCACCAGTAACCATGCACTATGGGATGCGACATTTTGTAAAAGCATTATCTCATTTTAAATGACATAACTTGGTTTACATATTGTTAAAAACATCTAATGCTTTGATTCCCACTCCGATGCCCATAATTAGGACAACAACGAGCCACCATATTTGCATAACTGAGAAGACAATAGCCCCAATTACCATGCCGCCCATCGCTATCATGATGAAGTCTTTGATGAAGACAATTTTTGGGTCCTTCGTGTGATGGTGGTAAAACCTCCGTAAGACGTCGTCTCTCTCTTCATCCTTCCCCTGAAAATTGCACTGCAATAAGCTGTATAGGATTTTTTTTTCGAAGACCCCATCTGCGCTGGCATATGCATTTAGAAATGCATTCAACTTTCGCTCCAGGTGTTTATCTTTATTTTTACTTTTGGTTTTATTTTTTTTGCAAAACTTTTTCCTTAGCTGTTTCAGCATTTCTTCCGTTGTTGGTTCTAGTTTATTTATTAGTATCCTTGATGGTCTGCTGGGGGGAAAGGGGGCTTCACAACACTTCCTGATATTTTCGCATGAGGGAGTTCTTTGCAGGCCATCCTGAAAGGGGGAGAGTTAAAGAAGGGGTGGAATGTTATCAAGTTTAACCTATACTCTCCAATGGTGGCGATTTTTAGGAGGTGGTTTACACTCGGGTCAGTAAATGTGAATGTGTCAAAGGTGTGGCTATTCTTCTTACCTCACTGGAGAAACAGCAAGTCCAAATAAACACTACAAATAGGGTAATTTTAACAATCTGGAGAAGGAAAGATTTTTTTTTTTTTGCCATCCCACTGTCCTGCGATATCACGTAGCCAGTTTGCGTCTGGCTGGGTGCCCCTACTGTATAGGTATACTCGTTGTGGTAATTTACGTCCATCTTTTTTTTTTTTTTTCCTCTGTTTTGTGTTATGAAGTCAAAATTGTTATGAACTCTTGGTGTTTTGTTGCAAATATAATTATACTGCCAACTGGCAGAATGGTCGGTTTGTTTTTAACGCTATTGAGGAGGGGGGGGGGATTAGCTTGCCCGGGGGAAGTACCTATTTGTCTCGCTACATATAAAAACTCCACGGCAATTTCGATCTGTATGTAAATCAATTTTAACAATGTTGCGTAGAATGAGAGAAAAAAAAAAAAAAGCTTTGGAGTGGTTATTTTAATGAAGCGCGAATTTTAGCTAAATGAATGACGGGGGGAGAGCTGCTCGAACTAATTTGTGGATGATTTAAATTTTGTCGTTTGTGGGTAAGTTACCTCGTGGGCATGTTGTCCACGTGGGCGTAAATATGTCCATGTATATAGATAATTAATACAACTATGTTATGAACGAATAATATGAGATAGACCTGCTGCTACCGACGCATCTATTTGTATGCTACCAAGGAGAAAGTAAATTTAAAAAAAAAGAAGGCGCAAAAAAGACGGAGAGAAATATTTCGCGGAGCAGAGCATTTCTATTCCATTATACTGGGAGGGGTGAACATGCCAGTTCCGGTCTTTGTGAAGGTTAAGGGGAAGGGATTAATTTTTTTTTTTTTTTTTTTTTTTTTTTTTTTACGAACAAGTTTGACTAACGCGGTGTAGAATAAAAAAGGGTTGCGAGCAGAAAGGTAGAACCGACAGTGGGGGGATTAAATTTTGCGCAAAAAATAAAAAAAAAAAATGGTCATTTTGCAATCATTTTGCAATCATTTTGCCATCATTTTTCCACTGCGAGCAAATCAGAAAAGAAAGGATAATTTTTTTTGTAGGATTAAAACGCAGAGTGGGGAAATAGAAACTTTAAAAATAGAAACGGGGGGAAAAATAATTCCCCGCCCTCGCACCATTGCGGTTCCGTGGTCGCCCTGTTTTTTCCTACCGCAATTTTCTGTAACTTATATAAAAATGGTGGCTTCCATTTTGTCTCTCTGCCTAGCCTATCCCATTTAATTAAAACGTATAATAAATCACGTTCGACGTCCCCATAGTGGTATGTCTAGCTTAAATGGAAAAGAATGGTTGACGTGGGTGGGTTGGCATCCGTATTTGGGTAGGAAATATTATATAGGAAGAACTGTTCAACTGCGGAGCCGCCGCTGCGGTTGCAAACAGTCACGGGGGTAACAACCGGCGCAAACCATTTGTCATCTGAAAGAAAAATCCCCAGCATACGAAGCGCTATTATTAACTTTTTTTAAGCATCTATGCATGGAGTTATTATTCCCCAAAGCATGCAAAAAGATATTACTAAAATTATCGAAGGGGGAAGAACCCTAAATTAGAAAAAAAAAATTGACAAAAAGAGATGGTATACAAAGTGATACCAATAATTGTCCCACAGCCTGCATGCAGAACTGCTGCCCGCACTGCACGTTGAGGTAACAACCGTTTAGTCTATCCCTAATGGTATGTTTACTACAGCATTATGGGGATAATTTTTTTCAAAGAAAAATTTTGGTCAACCTTTTTGCGCTTAGAAGGGACCTTGTTAGAATATGGCGAGGTTTAGGGAATGCTTTCTTAAAATGAATAATTAACAACGTAAGGGGATTTCCTCTCACGATTTATTTTGCATGCTAGATGCCAATCATGCCGAACTTTCTTTATCCCTTTCCGTGCCGCAGTCAAGAACGAAACATTGTGGAAGAATGGTCATTTTATTTTTCACTTTTTTATAACTCAGTGGGCTATGGCATAGTAAGGCTACTTGATGCTAGTTCATCTACGTAGGTCTTTTTTCGCGAAAAGGGAAAAATAACACCTACGTGAGAATCGAATGATACAGCATGATATGTATGAGAAGTAGAAAGGGTGATGCAGCTTTCCGTATTTTGATAACTGGGTCACTTTTCTAAGGGTATCCAAGCAGTAGGTTTATATTATTTGCGCCCCGATTGGCGTAGAATCCATTTTTTAAAAGAAACTCAAAAGGGCATTATCAGAAGAAGAATCCCGTAAGTCCATGTGGCACCTGAACCCTTTTTGGCTAAGAAGTGATCTACGATCTACACTGAGGAGTCGCCTGTTGTGGGTAGTACAGATTTCCCCATAACGCAGTTGCAATTTTGCCCTTTTTGAAATGATAAAAGGATCTTCCATAGCAGATCGATTTTGCATTTTACGCCTTATCGTTTTTCGAGAGTCATTTTTATTTGTGCAAAAGGTCACTATGCAGATTTTTACCAGCCTACTGGACATACGCCACAGGTTAGGCATTCAACTGCATGAGGGAAAAAGTAACGTCATTAAGGAATCACCCACGTTGGAGTTGCCCCAATGGGGGTTGCCCTTTTAGATCAGACTGGCTTAGCGTACACCAATGTGCATACCCCTTCCCATTTATGGCCCAAGCGTTCGATCGTTTGATCTCTTTTTAGGAAAAAAAGGAAGGCCCTTTGTTTTTTGGGGTCTTTCTCGTGGGGGCATAAAACGCAAAGCGGAGTAAATCGCTCCATTTGCATAATTCAAAAGGGGTACCTTAACTGGGGCAATGTCACCTGTTCGAAATAATTTATTATCAAAAAAGGGGTTCGCTAAGGAAGAGGAAGTAGTACCTTTTCAATGTTCTCCTTTGTGGTATAGGCATTCTTATTAAGGCAAAAAAAAAAAAAAAAAAAAAAACACAATTAGGAAGTTTCAGCTATTCGGGAAGAATCATTATTGTGACGAATTTTTTCCCCAATGGTAGGAAACAAATAGGAGGGTGATATATTTTTGTTTTTAATTCGTACGGCAATTGGGGCTACATAAGTCGTCTGTTCAACGGTTGCACACAACATATCCCTATAATGGATGTTATGTCTTTTACAATCTGCGCTGTGAATCAAAATGCGCGTTATGCTATTCATATATGCGTTTTCGTCGTTGGCCCCTAAAAGACTGAAACTTACTTGTTTGGGTTTTATATTCTTTTCGACTAACGAAGAATGAGCCCTCATTTTTACGCGTATGGCAAAAAATATAAACTTAGCGAGTGACGTAGATTGAGATGTTCAGGGGGCTACATAATCCCTAAGGCGTTAAGCTTATTCACTAATTAAAAGGGTAAAAAAATTTAACACAAGGAAAGACCCTTTTTTTTTTTTTACGGCTAATTTTTGTATGCAAGTTGGTAGGATAATTTATTGTTCATGTTGTAGAGGCAAATTAGAAAGGAATAGAATAATGATGACATTTTTTTAGTCCTTTTTTTTTCCCTTTGGAATGACAATGGCAAATGTGCATGTATATCCATACTGTTTGCTCATTTTTGACCCCCTATAAGTATATAGCGTCAAATATCGACGTACTTTTTTTTCCTTTTTCTGTTGATCCGTTGGAATTTACATTTTAAGAGATGGGTGAATTTTGTACGAGGTGTATAAAACATTACTCTATGCAAAATAAATAAACAAACTTGTAGGAAAAAAAAAAAAATGAAGTGCACACTGAATGTTGTTAGGGGTTCTACTCGCAAATATTTTTTATCGTGTAAAAGGGGGATCATGGAATTGTCTAACGGTAACGTTTTTTGTTCCAAGTGGGGACTTTACAAAAACATATTTTTCAGATTTATCTACCTAAATTGTTTATAAAGCAAAATGGTGAACTCGCGGGAAAAAAAAAAAAATTGTTATTATGGAGGTTGAAAAAATTGCGCATAAATGGGCATGCAGAAAAATAACCACTAGTGCGTCGTATATTATATATATTTTTTTACGCGTTTACAATTTATACATATACATGTCAGCGTTTTTTTTACTTTAATCCCCCTCGGTAATAGTGTACTCCTTGGACGTTTTTTCTTCGCACAAAAATTGTATTATTTTCTTCCGTACGCACAGCACTTGTATATACATACTATTATTATATCATGTTTAAATAGGCAGGTGGAACGAAAATGATGAAAAAAGTGAAACAAAAATATAGTAAAAAATAAAGTAAAAAATATAGTAAAAAATACAGTAAAAAATACAGTAAAAAATGCAGTAAAAAATACAGTAAAAAATACAGTAAAAAATATAGTAAAAATATATAGTAAAAAAAGCTGGAAAAAAAGCAGGAAAAAAAACGCGCTGCATATGTTAAACATAAGATTGTCAGCGTGAAATTATTAAAAACAAAAAACACCGAATTGCAAATATCCTAATAAAATATTTTTAGAATAGCCTTTTAGCGAAGAAAAACTTTTTAGTAAAAAAATACCACTTTGCGTAATTTTTACTTTTCTAACTACAGCTACATTTATTACCCCTCAAAAGTTTTATTGCAGTTTTTAGTAGCTCCCCTCTTTTATTGATTTAAACTCAAGTTCGCCTAAAATAAGAGAAACAAATTAAATACGCGTTTTAGAAAATAGTAAATTATACATATATATTTCCCTTTCTCTTCTATAGTAATTTTTTACTGTATTAAATTTTCTCCGTCTTCAGGCTGATACATTTTTTAGCAAATTTTTTGTTCTCACTGCTTCCATATTGATGCCTAACTGGTAGGAAGTTATTTCGCTTGTTGACTCTTCGAAGGTTGAATTAGTAGAGAGCGCTTTGGAGCTTTTTAGCCATTCCCAAATCTTCACAGGAAACTAATCACGCCAAGTTTGTACATACGTAGTCCTTCGTTCGACGCGTCGATAGGCGAAATATACCTCTAGCTAGCCAAAATTTTATCTAATGATTAATTAAAAAAAATACACAATTAAACCGATAAAAGCAAAGTTAATAAAAGAAGATGACCCCCTTATATATCCAACTTTTTTTATTCACCCTTTTCGTTTGGGTTTGGCCAACCCAGGGCCAAGTAAGCATACGTGGTTCATAACGGCAAGTCCACAGGAGTGTTGCGTTATATGATACGAGTTACCTGTTAAGTGTACTCTCTGCATATGTGTGTATTTTTACATTTTTGCTTGCTTCCCCCTTTTTTGCAGAACACCGTTGACGTGGCCGCCTTGAAGGCTAGCTCTTCGAGCAGCAGCCTACGCCACAGGTGTGGACGAGTGTTGTCCGAGTTTGCAACCTCCGGTGATGAACGGAGCTTATCAGATGAGGCATCCTCCACAGTTACCAGTAACGAAACGCATAGCTTATATTCCGATTTTAATGAAGAAGATGAGGGTAACTTACAACATTATTTAACTTCTAGAATACATAGAGAAAGAGGAGGCCGAAGGAGAAGAGATGTTAACGATTTTTTAGGATCTCTCGATAGTCTCGATTCTGTAGGTTCCAGAAGAAGGATGTTAAAGAAAATTTTGTCACATCTTAAAAAGCACGAAACATTCGACTATGATGAATTAATGAATTACGTAGATAACCATTTAGAGGGAGAACAGAAAGAAAGAATGAAATTGTTGGTAGACGAGTTGAAGGATTATAAAGCAAAATATTTAAACATGAAGTTTGGTTTCAAAAATAGCATGAAAAAAATTCGAAAAAAGATGAAGAGTCAGATTAAGCTTATGATTTTACTAGTACCCTCCATCACCTGTTTATTTGTGTTGTTATGGTTGATCGTGTCGATGACTATGTTTGGTCCAGGTGCGGTAGCCTGCGCTCCTGCAATTGCTAGTACTGTTGTTACTCCAAGTGCTGTCGGTGCTGCCGGTGCAGCCAGTGCAGTCAGTGCAGCCAGTGCAGCCAGTGCAGTCAGTACAGCGGCTGCTTTCTCCGCCCCAACTGCTGCTTGTAGTGCCTTAAGCAATATGATGGTTCCTACAGGATTTGCCTGCTGTGGAAGCATCTGCAAAGTGATATACGCCCCCTTTCCTTTAGCCTTCTTGTAATATGTACCGAAGGGGGTGGTGGTGGTAAGATGGGGTTAGTGCTTTGATCGATGGGTGGCGAAGCTAAGAAGTAGGTTTTTTTTTTTTTCTCTCTACGTAAAAATGGCCCCCTTTGACTCAATGGCAAACACGCTGCGTGAACTTTTTAGTTGTTACAAAAGCATCCGGCGCAGATTGCAAAAAGGACAAACATGAAAGGAAAAAAAAAAATATATATTATAAGCAACAACCGTAAAGGTGTTACCCGTTTTAAGATCAATGAGTGAAGTGAAGAAGCAGTCCTATGTAAATTTTCAAAATTTTCGCACCACTTACGTCGCTTTTTTGTGATTTGTTCGAGGATTTTCATTATCGGAGCTCTCAGTTTTGCACCTTATAAGTGGACACTATACATGTGCATGTATTTACATACCTACCGTGCGTGCATGCCCTGTTTTTAATTACACGCATTTTATATTACTTACTCGTTGCAGGGTAAAATTTTGCCTTTCCCATTTTTTCGTACAAAATACTGCCCACGTGACAGAGAAGAAGAAAAATTCGCAGGAAAAAGTAGCGCATGCATGCATTAAAAAAAAAAAAATTGTAAATGTATACATATGTGTGTGTATGTGATGTAAACGTTCATATGGAAAGATAGCTCTTTCCGATAAAAACATTTAGGTGATGTATGATGGTGCGTTGTTTCACTTCTGAATGTATGCCCCTGTATGTATAAACCACGTTTATGATCCTAAAAACGTACACACGTTATTACACATTAGAATTAAGCTAGCAATTTTTAACCTAATGCTCAACCGTAGCTTTTTTATAATTTCTTTTAAATGATGCCTGATGAATTGTGCCGAGGGGGGGGACTGTCCCATCGATGTAGGCGGCACCGATGTAGGTAGCATCGGAGGGAAAGGCGCATTGAGGTTTGATTCCTTCGGCGCACAGTTATTCGCCCATGGGTTTTGCTCCCATTTTTCTACCCTCCATGGAGTATAAGATGAGATCGTTTAGGGGGATCCCATTTGGAAAGGCCTTCTTTTGGAAGAGTATTAATTTTGACGGAAGTTTTGCCTACCCCCTAGAGGGTTCCATATGGGGGAAATTCTCCATTGATGTTGCATTTGTGTACATTCTGCAAGAAAAAGCATCTTACAATTTCTACGTAAGGGGGTGTTTTTTAATTACTCATCAGGATATTCCCTCCTGTTCCGCACACCTTAACGATGCGGTGAAGCAGTGCAATTGTAGCGTTGAGAAAGTTAGGACGGGTAGGCGCGAATAATATTTGCATGTCGGGGGGGAATTCCTGAGGAGGCGTATTTTTCTACCTTACCAAGGATGGGGAGCATATAAGTGGGTATTGGGCACATTTTATGTGCTTCCCTCGCGGGAGATAATCTTGTAAAGAGGACTCTCCCCAAGGGACACAATTTTCATATGTAATGCGAATCGTACCATTAAGAAAGTCGAATGGATCTGCTCCATCACCAATAGTGTGTCACTACTTTGACGCGATGGTGCAATAGCTCAAGCTGACTTGAAGCGCGGCATGGGTTCAGGATTCCTTCTCGCCGGGGATAGGGAAAGACTTATTTTGTATTCTCTTTGTTGTACTAAAAGATGGGGATATTCCAAGCAGTATATAAAATTAGTGTGACTTTTACGGGATGGAAAAGCAGTCAATGCAAAAATATGATTACAACCCGTTGAGCTGTTCTTTCAGCAAGAGGCACACGTAAAAAGGTAAAAAAGTAAAAGATGACGCAAAATGGAACGGCCTAACATTTGATAAAGGTTCCTTTTTCCTATTTCAGTGATACGCAATTAGTAAAAAAGGGGGAGTAGTATCTTTTTTTCTAAAAAAAATAATTATACTGATTGAGACGAGCCAGAGATGGTAAAAAAAACGTGCATTTATAGGAAAAGAAAAACTGTTAAAGATATTTGCATGGGATACTTATGTGCTGCTAAAATGTCTAGATTTGCACCCCTCTCCCCCCCGTGAGTGGGATAGCAACGATTAGGAACTGCAGAAGTTGCGGAGCGTGCAGGAGTAAACTGCCTCTAGTGGGAATAGATGAGATCTTCTTGGGGGAAGACTTCGTCTCATGAACGCTGCGTTCTCATTTACATCCAGCTATCTCCCTTTATGCATTTATCCTATTAGCCCGTTTGGGCATATAATATATAAAATGAACCATTTTTATTGAAGTAGCAGCATTGGCGAAGTTTTTTTTTTCTTTTAATTTCTTACACAGCAAGACTGCGCAGTGGAGTTGATCCTAATCTATGACACGTTAAAGGCTACCTTTTAGAGGACCCCTTAACAAATGTTGCTTGTAACATTAGGACAGATCCACCACGTAATTGACCCACTCGTGTTCTACTTTTCCACTTTGCACATGAGCTAAGTGTTACATGATCTTTCGACCGTTCACATAACGCACAACGAGGAGGCTGCACCAAATGGTTATCCCATTGGGGGGGCCCCCCATATAAACGAACATATATATATATACATATATGTTATAACCCAGGAATGTTTATTTGCATGTGCGCGGACGTACTTTTAATTTGGTTAAGTAATGTCTTTCTATTCAGAATGCGCTGCGAAAAAATGGCCCTCTAAGTTGAGCAAAAACGACGTTCTGCTTCTCGCAGGTCAGGCAATTTTTTTCCTTTCTCTTTAAAATTGCACTTGAAAAAAAAAAAAAAATTAAATTGAAACGAGAGAAGTTACATATGTAGGGGGGGGGCCCATTTCAAGAGCAGCCTAAATTGACCCAATTAAGTTAATAACCTCTGTAATTTTCGACATGGCGAGATACGCGAAGGAAAAAAAAAGTGAAGATAATCGAGCGAAGGTTACCTCGCATGTCCAATGGGAACACCTTTCCAGTGCAGTAAAAATAACAAGTGCAGAGAGAAAAACTGAGCTTACGAAGAAGTACATAAGCACATATTTTCAACTGCGTAACGGTTTTTAAAAAAGTTACATACGTGAATTATTTATATATATACATATATGCGATCGCGTGGTAGGGAATTGGCTTGTACATGTAAAAAAAGTGACTTCGAGGAAAACGCATGTACGAGGGTTAAAATGCGGGACAATACTCTAACAAAAAAAAAAAAAACATTTTCCTTTCTGCAAAATACGCATTAAAATGCAATTTAGTGGTGAATGGCGAAAGTGCTTACGCTGAGGAGCCGCTTCGCAAAGGAGCGTTTTCAATTTTTAAAGAAGATTAGCTACAAATGAGAGAAGAACATACATACGGTGTATTTATTTACATATATACGCAGAAAAGCGTAAAAAAAAAAAAAAAAAAGAGAAAATTTCTGCGAAGACCGTTGGCAATTGTGATTTGTTAGGTAGAGTTATTTTTCCCAAGTAAATTAAAATTGTACATGTATTTTACATTTGCTTCCGTGAAAGAAGCTAAAAAAGCAGTACTACTCAGAACATTGTATCACTCTTTAGAGCTTTGTGAGTAGAAAAAAGGGGGGAGCGACATGCGATCATTGCGTTATGGATGAGTAATATATATATACATACGTATAGCACATATATTGGACTACATTTTTTTTCTTTTTTCTTTTTTTTCTTTTTTTTTCTTTTTTTTCTTTTTTTTCCTTTTTTAAAATTTTTTTTCTTTTTTTTAATTTTTTTAATTTTTATTTGTCGTTTTACCCCGTTGTAAGTCTTGTATATTTCGACAATACATTTGTATTCTCAGCGTAAGATTGATTGTCCTTTTTCTTTTAGAAGAAAATAGCAATTATCGATAAAAAAAAAAAAAAAATATATTTATCGACTTCACTACTAATAAAAAAGCCAACTCGCAATATTAATGTCTAATCTTTTTAAACAGAACGGGGTTTCATATTTCAAGGAAAAAAACTGCAAGGGAAAATTTAACTAACCATTTTTTGTTCGCGTTGTATAACAGCAATAGTAGTTTAGCTTCACCTATCAAGCACTAATAAAAGAAGAAGAAAAAAAAATATATAAAATAAAAATAAAATAAAGTAAAATTAAAAAAAATAAAAATAAAATAAATACAAAATAAAGTAAAATTAAAAAAAATAAAAATAAAATAAATATAAAATAAAGTAAAATAAACAAGAATTTTAATTTTATTACTTTTAAACAACAATTTGTGCACGATGTCGAGGACCATTTCCAAATTTTTCTTCGCTATGTTATGTGTAGTCTGGTATAAATAGGGAGAGAGAAAAAAAAAAAATGGAATATGCGACATGATCTGCATATTTGGCATATTATGAGTGCGTTTGAAGTACGCGTGAAGTATGCGTGTGATTTTCTCACCTTTGCCAAAAAGTGGAAAAAGAATGTATTTATTTACGTTTTCATTTACGTGTTCTCCTTCCCCATGAAGCCTCTGCAGCAATGGATACGACACCTTCTTCGGAGAGCCCAGCAGGAACTACGATAGAAAATTGTCAGAAAAGCTTTTAAACGACGAAGGGAACACAACAGTTGGAAGTACCCTAGAAGAGGCAAGTACCCTGGAGGGGGTAGCCGACGCAGGAGAGGAAGGCACCACGGAGCATGGAAGCAGCGCAGATCGCACAGGCAGCATCGGTGGTGGAAGCAGTAGCGATCATGGACGCAGAACAGATCATAGAAGATCTTCCTCAACTCGCAGCAAATTAGAATCCTATTTTTCCAGTGAAGGTCCATCCAATTCAAGGCATCCAGAGCGTTTCAGCCTTGAAGATAGATTAAAGAAGGAGTGGAACGACCTAGCTATTATCGAAACAAAAAATTGGTTTAATGTGATCATAGGAATTTGTGATACCCTAATTACAGAATACGATTCTTACAACGTTGTTGACGATAAGGTCAGGAGTTGGACCAACTTAATCAAAATGTTAACAACTTTCCGAGAAGCAGAAATTAACGAAAGCAATATCATTTTTTCAAAATTTTTGGATTACGTGAGAGAAAAAAGACATGACAAACCAAGTGATTGTTTAACTGAAGAAGAAGAAAGCATCTGGAATGATATCAAACTATTAAAGCAGCAAAAAGATATTGAGTGGAAGAAATATCACGTGGGAACTTGGAAATATTGGTTCCAGATGGAATTCCCAACGGCTAATCTGAGAAAGAATGAGTAAGCCATCGTACAAGTAACTAATTGGTGGTTTCTTGAAATAGAAATTTTGAATAGTGCACAGATGGTGTCACATGCGTGTATATGTATATTTATTTGAAGTTCCTTTTCTTATTAAAACTTTTTCGTTGAAGATTTTTGGTGGTAGGCGTTTCTTTATGAGGTAGGGGGCGGGTGTTTTTTTGTTTCATTTGACTGAGAAGAAAAAGGAGGATTCCCCGTCTGCGTGTGTATATAAATATAATTATGTATATGTGTAATTAGGTGTATGTGTAATTTATATGGGCATGCAAAAGACCTGGATGACTCATCTCAACACAGAAAACGAGCAGAACAAAAAAGGTACTGTGTAACTGGAGGTGTAATGATTGCCCATTCTTTTTCTTGTTTTTGCTTTTAATTCCCATTTGTCAAATAAGCAAAATGTGCTTCTGATGGTGGCAATTCGTGTTATGCCTTAAACACACTATGCTTATTGCTTGACCACTTTTTTCCGCAAAAGAAAGGTGAAAAAAAAAATATTTAAGGGATGCGCAGAAAGAAGAACACAATTTTTCCGTGTTAAATAATGTCTCACATTCTGATGATTATATTTTTAGTAAATAAGTATATAAAATTATTTTCAATGAAAATAGTTCGCCCTTTTTTTTTTTTTTTTTTCCCTATTAAAAGCTAATTTCCAATTATGCATCGAACGAGTTTACATTTTATATTTCACATTCATGAAATAGTGTTTGCATATTTATCTCCGTGCCCTGTTGCGTGATGTTTATTTTTTTTCCCATGGATTCCATTTTAGTGTTCGCAAAACTTATCGTTGTCTATTCATATGCTAAGCGATCAAATGATGAATTGTGTATGAAATCGTTGAAATAGAATAAAATGGGTTTACCTCACAGTGGAATGAAGCGGGATGGAGGGGGAAGAAGCGGGCCAGTGCTTAAAGTGAGCTGGAGAAACTGCAAATTACCTCCCCCTTTTGCCTAAAAAGGGATGCAGCGGTTTTGTTGTATCCCCCGTGTGCGCAACACACTACTGCGCAGTGCTTCAACCTGAGATAAACCCAAATAAAGGCAAATAGGGGCGTTACGACATACGGTTAAGCTAAGCAGCGAGGTGTTAAAGTAGCCGCAGCTGTTGCGAGCGACCAGTCAGCGTGCAAAATTACCCCCATTTGTTTTTTCCCTTTTGAAATTGTCCACCCTGCCGATGAGATGAAGTGCCCGTAGTGGTAATGCTAAGAAAGTGGGAAGGGAAAGGGAAGCACATTTAAACATCTGGGTAATATTACTCGCTGCGTCGCTGTAACCCGCATTTTTTTTTTTTTTGGCGCAGTTAGAAGAATAATGATATTTTTGGCTGTTCGTTATCACATGAGCGAAGCAGTAAAATTAGGATAGGGCTAACGGTGTAGCTTATTTCGAGTAAGTTGCGAGGGCCGTAAGCCGCAGCTGGGCATACGCTATTCCCCATCCTGTCTTCACATGCGTGGTGCGCACGAATGAAAGATCTTACGAGTTAGCAAATTCTGCTACGCGTTTGTGTGTACTTGTGGGGTGAATATAACGTCTTGTCCATGTGACATGTCTCTGTATGGCGTGTTTGTGCCCCCCACATTCGCCATCATAATGTGAAGGCGCGTTGTTAAGCACATATTGAAATGATGCCTTGCGAATTGGAGCGAATTTGCTCGTTTGTGAAGATGCCTCGGTGATGCGCGTATGTTTAAGCAGCGCGCAAGTATATTAAGCTGCTATGCTGCAAAGCTGCTTAATTGCCAATTTTAGTTGCCCTACGGTGTGCCTCGTAAATGGATCCGCGTTTCCATACCCAAATGGAGAGACAAAAGATTTAAGAAAAAAAAACTCCCCCTTTCGTCTTGTATGGGGTTTCCATAAAGTTGGCAAAGAGTTTGCAATTGTAGGCACTCTAGAAAAGTTGGCTACACATTTTGTGGAAAGCCAGAGCGGTGATTACTGCGACATGCGAAATAATATACATTCGTTTTTTTTATTTTTATAAGTTAGAATATTACGTAGTTAAAAGGTTAGTATTTTAAGTTTGTGGCTAGAGTCATGCGAATTTGACTGTCACTGTGTTGCGTCAAAAAAAAAAGAAAATTAAAAAAAGCCTGAAAGGATCCTATCAGCACATTTTTTTATATAAAAAAAATTGTGGCAACGAAAACGGCAAATAATGTTATATATCCTCCATTTTTGCAAAGAAAAGGAGAAATAAATGGGCCCAAAATAGCAAACTAATCGAACATGGAAAAATCTGTGCATGTATCTGTTCATAAATGTGGGCAAAAGTTATTCGGCCCCGTATGACACTTGGCACAGCAAATATATGTAACAAATGCTGCACCGCATGCGCGGTTGGAAAAACGGTCCGCTTCATCACATAACAATTTTTTTTTTTCATTCTGTGGGGAAAGCATGTTATATTAAAAAAGGCAAAACATATGCGCACAATTAATTAGGACACAGAGAAAGTGCTTTGAAAAATGACAAAATAGCAACTGCATATTGTTTTGTTCCATGGAGGAGAGGACTTTGCAACCTTTGTTTTCGTCGCAAGAGCAAAAAAAAAAATAAAAAAATAATACAATATATGTATATACATATATGTGAGCATAACTGCTAATAAAAGAAAAAGGTGAGTTCGGAAACATACCTGCCAGGCTAGCATTCTCCCTCTGAGGAACAAAAAATTTTTTAACATTCATTTTTCTCCATCATTGTTGGTAAAATGGGAGATGATCATTCATTCTGAAACAAGAAAAAATTTGCAAATATTGTTTGATTACAAAAAATTATAAAAAAAGTTTTAACAAACAAAAATGGTTAAAACGGTTCTGTTTACGACGTTGTAGATTAAATTATGTGTGGCGAGGATATTTGTGACCTTTTTTTTTATATAGTGGAATACAGTAAGGCATATAATTTCTATTAATTTTAATTTTAATTTTAACATTAATTTTTTTTTTTTTTTTTTTAGAATTAGTAACAAATGTTTCTAATTCTTTTATTGTGTTGTAAATGTTCAATACATTTGTGATATTTTTTTATGAGTTATAATTAGGCCATTTTGTCGATAATTTACAATTTTGCAAAAAAAATTTTATTAAAAAAGTAGAGCTAACGAAAGTTGTTGTTCAAGTTGATTTCCTTTTTTAATCCCCTAACTAAAGTACGTATCATACGTATATGCATATGTATATTTATGTGTATATATATATACATGTATATGTATTTATTAATTTTTACATTTTCATTAATTTTTTCGCTCGTTATACATTCACGATTTTGTGAGACTCCTCATTACATAGTAGAGGAAAATCTCGACAATCGCGACATCAGAAAATTTCATTAACAAGATAAACAGAGAAAGCCACAACCAGCTTACTTGCTTAACCGAAATATGACAAAAGTTAAAAAGTATCCCTTCGAAGAAGTAATACGACTCTTCACCTTTGCGAAACTTTCTACTTTCGTCCTCTTAATTTGGATCTACCATTACTGCGATAAGGTAAACGCTGAAATGTGTACAATTGGGGACACCCTACCTTTGCGTTTTTGCCTCTTCGTAAAACAACCCTCAGTAATGAATTGGAAAAATATTTTTAACGCCCAAGAGGATATCCTCGCAAGTGGCAATAAAGATATAAATGACTATTCCGCCCCTTCACTCTTCAGGGTTATGTTAACCAATCTTTGAATCCGAACGACGGTAATACAGATGCGCTGCTCTTCCCATGTACCAATCGATTGCTAGCAAAATATGAACGAGGAAAAAATTTAAAGACGGTGAAATTAAACCAAAAAACGAGCACATATGGAAAAAAAAAGAAGGTAACCAATAAGGGGGGTTATAATTCCGAGAGTGAAACCGATTCTCATTTTGACTACGATGAATATAGTGACAAGCTAAGTGTATACAGTAGTAGGAAGGGTAAATCCAGTGGCGAGAGTGAGCTGCTGTGCGGACAAATATTTCCTTGTGTTGATAGAAGAGGATTTTGCTGTTCATGTGAGTCCCTTATTTGCAGGAACTCCTGCAGGACGTGCCCAAAAAGAAAATGCTCGAGGAGAAGTCCTATCTATTACATCATTTTGGGTTTACTGCTGATTTTAGGAGTGGTATGCGCTATACCTGCTATTGTGACAGGTACAGCACCTAGTTCGTTGCATCCTCTTGCTGTTATATTGGTTAAGTTTTTTAGCTTAGGTATTTTTTTTATCTTGGTAATGAGCTCGAAATGGAAATGAAGGCACAATACGAAAAGGAAAGGAAAATAAGCTCCAATGAGTTTTCCCCCCGTTTTCGTACAAAATGTCTTCGTCCCAAACAGCTGCAATTGCCTAATTCGAGTTAGTTAATTATGATGTTCCGCTCCTTCTCCATTTGGCTAATCATATAAAGAGTAGTAAACATGTGTCAACCTAATTTTGTATGTTAATTTGTCCTTTACAACTGCGTGTGACTTCATGTGTTCATTTTGCCGATACATCCGTTACTTTCATTTGTGAGCCCTTTTTGCGATTCGTGGGCATGAAAAAAGTAATGCTTAAAAAGACCCGTGCTACTATGCCACCGAATCCGTGTGTTCCTTCTGCATCGGTAGTAGTCCATAAATGAAGCCCCTCCTCGAATGGAATAAATGAACAAAGGGATGGGCATCATTCTAGAAAAAGAAAAAAAAATATATATAATATAATAGCATCTCCTGCTGCATATAATTAAGACCGCAAAAATATATATATATATTTTTTTTTTAATTAACGATATATTAAATATATACACCCTTCCCATTTTGAGGCAAATGCGCCATACACATTAACCGCATTTAGCTGTAGAAGCGCACGTGCTATGGGTTGTGCCTTTTCACGTAGGTCTAATCGTATGCAGTTGTGTCTGTATATCATCGTTTAATGCCCCATTTGGGAATTATTTTATTTTATTTATTTTTTTTTTTGTGCCATTCAGCATATTGCGCATTCGATATGGGGGAGATCCCCCTTTGCAGTGGCACATCCGTTGTTGTTAAATTTGCAAATGTGATATAAGCGGTTTATATTCCCTTTTAACCTTTTTTTTTTTCGCATTCTACATTACTTAAAATGCATGTTTGCGCGCATATAAGTTAAATGTTTCGTCCCATAAGGGTCCACTAAAGCATAATGAATATTATGACTATGATAATAGTGCAAATGTGTAACTTAAAAAAATTACATTGACATAACTGAAGGGTTACTACTATGTTGTGTTGATCTGGTAGGAGGCTTCTTAACCCCCCAGTATGAGCATGCACATGTTAAAAAACGCCAGGAAGTGTAAACAAACAGTTGGGATTCTACCATTAGGGAGTAACGCATCCTCGCTTAGCAACGAATTGTAAAAGCACTTAAAATATGGGAAAAAGATTACGCAGCGATGTTGTTCATTAGAAGCATTCACATTTTTGGAGGAATAAACTAAACAAGTCAGGAAAAGGGGAAAGACATTTCTATTGAGGATTTATTTTTTGAAAA
>NC_020396.1:814391-828170 GCF_000321355.1 Plasmodium cynomolgi strain B
GGAAAACGTTTTGGAAAGGAGTCAAATAAGTTACTCCGAAGAGGTCTATATTAGAACAAAAAAAAGGAAAAAAAAAATTTATCACTTTATTTTCAGAATTCTCCTTTAAAGGATTTACCTTGGAGCCAAATATATAAAAAATTTAAAGACAATAATATTACCCCAACAGCTCTGATGGCAAATGTGCAGGTGTGAACGATTATAAGGGTGATAATGAGGTTAAAAAGCTTTGTAAAAAAATTGAAAAGAATTCTAATGAATTAGATACTTTAGTGTGAAATAATGTGAATCAGGATACTCGTTGTTCTTATTTAACTTATTGGATATAAGACGAAATTAGGAAAAAATTAAATAGCAGCCCTTATAAGAATCATCGAAAGTCAATTATTAATGAACTCGATGAAGCTTCTTTTAAAAATTTTTATTCATTAATGCGTTTAAGTCATAGTTGCCATATAAATATTGAAGATACCTTTGACAAGTGGAAGGAAGAAAAAATTTTATATGATTATTTCAAAAACTGTGATAGTATTATTGAATATGCTAAGAATGTGGACGAAGGAAAATGAACAGATTATTATAAATATGTTAGTAGTATTAAAGAGTTATATAAGAAAAAAAAAAGTAGACGAAGATTGTTGTAATTCTAATTTTTTCGAGTGTGAGGATTATTTTTAATTGTGAATATAAATACAATACTGATGTTATCCTGCCTAAATTAAAATGCAATGGCTATCATTCCACCGAAGAAACTGCCGAAATTAGCACATTACCAAATGAAGCTGAATCCGAAACTTCCACTCTAGTGAATGCACTAGGGTAAAATTATTTTATATGTACTTTTATAGAACAAGATGAAAAGGATGGTAGAGGACTTGCAAGATGTGCTGTATACCCATCATTCAAGAAATCCTTTGAACGTGCTTATTATCCCGTTGTAAATCGAGGATATTCTAATAGTTCCTCAACAGATAAAGAAAAGGAAGAAGGAGAAGAAAATGAAGAAGGTGAAGAAAATGAAGAAGGTGAAAAATCTGATGCAAAAGGAGATAATGAAGAAAAACTTGAAACGGAAGAAAGCAGTTACTATCCAAAAAAATGATAAAGAACAAAAAGAATGTCCTTTTGGAATAATATCAAGCGGTCCGAATGGAGAATGTTTAGAACCAAATGTGCGTTTAGGTACTGCTCTTGGAAAAAATTGGGTAGGCAGGTCTCCCACAGAGGCCGAAATAGAAGAGTTTAGATGTTTTAGTCTTAAGAGTTTATTTGGAATTGATGATAACATGTTAAAGAACAACACATTCAGCTTTTCCACGGGATGTGCTTTATCAATGGGAGTGCTGATGACAATGTTCGTCTATTATAAAGTAATTAGGAAATTTGCTTTAAAAATATATATATAGTTTTTTTCCTACCAGTATTTCACGTTTCTTACGGATTTATAACTACACATTAGGGGCGTTATACATGCTGTGTATTTTTCCTTTCCACATTAGATTACCCCCATTGGATCCTGGATGAATAGGATGTTGCAAGGAAAAAAACACTTGAACACACATGGTGGGATGGTTATGTATCATTTAGGACAAGGTAGACCGGGAGAAGCTAGGCCAGGACCGGGAAATGCTAACGCTGAAAATAGGCGGTTACGCGTTGCTTATCATTCCATTTGAGAATGTGTTGCATAGTTCGACGTGAGATGGAAGGCGATTTTAAATTGCGTTCATATGTTAACACCGCACGATTTAAAAGTGAAATATTGCTAAGTTATAAAAGTGTGAATGAACATTTTTTTACAAATGCACACATTCTGCATTTGCGAACTTTTTTCTTAACCGTTCATGTATCATTCTTTTAATTTAAAAAAAATATGTTTTTTAATTTTATTTTATCAGTTTTTTAGTAAGCACAATTTGTGACAGTATCTTGTTAAATTGAAGTTTGCATCGCTCCTGTAGGTCAGCATGTGGGCTGTTCATCGGGTGCGCCATTTTTTTTTTTTTGTCATGACGTGGAAATTGTTTAGTGCATTAAATGGGAATACTATTTGCTGTTAATATGTTCGTGGGAATATGCGCACAGTGGTTATACTTTTAGGATGATTTTCTTTCCATTTTTTTTGTTTTTATAATTGGGGGCATTTATCACCCACTGTATATATGCTAAATGTAATTGTTGGGGGTTACAACTGTGGTCCACCAGAGTGGGCAAAAATGGGTACGAGTACATTCACAGGATGATCTAATGATGGAACTTTTCACATTTGGCTATTCGGGTTATCTACAAGGCGCAGTACATTAGGGTAAAACGTGTTGCATTTAGAAGATAAAAAAGGGGTGTTCCCATTATGTATTCGATGTGTATTTCATATCAGGGCAACGTACAATTGGTAGCCATTTAACACGATGAATGATGAAAGAAGGCAAGCAAATGATATTTGTTCTAATCTAAATGTTTTAAGAGGGCATTCTCTGCTTTTCTAGCGTTTGATGGGAGCATCAGGAAGTGTTCTGATGCTTATGAAACTAAAGTGGTGTCGGTTTTATAATAATGAAAAAGTGTGATCCGCTTTAGAAATAGCAATTGGAATGTGAAATGAGGAAGCATGTTATACGATGGGCGCATCTGAAAAATGCATGCATATTGGACCGCTACACAAGATGAACTTATTCAAACCAAGGGTGCTAAATAATTAATGATTATTCGTTTAAGTATTAATTGCGAGTAGCACAAATCTCACAATTTTAATTTTACAGTGATGTGAAAAGGGAGTTTGGTGCGATATGCCGCATAGATGTAGCACAATTTTTTTGCACAAAAATTAACCCGCATAATTTTATCCAGCAGGCTAAGCCCCAAATGGAGTTTTTTGCAAATATCAATTGAAATTTTAATGTATATATTTTAAGTGTAGTTAGTAAGAAATTCATTAAGGTAAAAAGGAATAGTCCTTCCAAGGGGAAACAAAAGTGTGTTAAAATATAAGCAACATTTTAACGTTACAAAAAAAAGGGAAATTATAAAGATGAAATCAAATAGGTGTAGCATTTTTAAGTGAACTATATATGCTCACATTTTTAATAACATACTATGTTTATGTTATTAGTTATGCGGAGGGGTAAGCCACTGATCACATTCCTTTTCGAGTTGTTCTCTTTGCATGTTACACCCTCGCAAAGGAATTCTCATATGGAGTGATAGCCTATGTTGGATTCCCTGTCATCGAGATTAACATCCTCAAATGGTGAATTCGTTTCCATTATATAATGAATCTGTTTCATATAAAAATTGTGAGCAATCCGTTTGGTCTTATTGAGTTTTCTGCGCAACCAGGATCCAATGGGGGTGAACTGATGGAAAAAAAAAAAAAAAAAATGTCAATTGATTAGAAGTGTCCCTTTTCGTGATCATCCCTTTGGAGGAACAATCGTACAAGCAACGTTTTATAACATGCACATGAAGAGTATATATTTTAGGACAATTTCTACAAACCTCATGTATAGAGAATAGAAAGAAAAACACTCCTATCACTATGGGCACGATGGAGAATCTGCGTAAAGATAAAGGAGAACTACCTTCGATTTTATGCATCTCTGTTTCAGTTGTGGGATTTCCAGAAAGTGCCTGCTGATATGATTTAGCTTTGTCTTCAAGGTACTTTGCAACATCTTCTTTGATTGAAAAGAGGTCTTCCCTCAGCTGGTCGTTACACATATAGTACACCTTGCAGTAGGAGGTTAGAGGTTTTCTGTTGGAACATTCTGCGTAGATTTTTTCATATTCCTCCCTTTTGTTTTTATAATAATCGTAGAAGAATTCCTTTATAAATAAATCTACGTTGGAATTTCCTCTATTCAGGTTGTAATATTTAAGAAATTCGTGCAGCACTTCCATTATGTTGTTTTTTATCTTCTCCTCGTCGTACTCAAAGAGCGAAGTGTATTGCAGAAGTATGAGCTTATACAAGTTTGGGTACTAACAGGAGGGGGGTGGGGATGGGTAATATAATGTGTCTAGTGTGATGCATGTTTGTGAGGAAAATGATGGTGGGGTCTGACAATGCTTTGTGAGTGACACAATAAGCGGAGTCTAAATGTATGTGCATTTGTGTTAAAGAAAAATGATGAGAATACCACATCGTCCACTATTTTGGGGAGGTGATGAGTGGAAAGGCTTTTCTCCGCCTGAACTAAGTCACCCCCTATTTTGGGAGTTTCCCCACTTGCTGCCTTGGGTGACCGAAGTGATACTATTTCTGGCATAGAAGGCAACGCTTTATTGTGACACACGGCTGAGAAGGAGCCCTTTTCTTGTTCATATAATTTTCTAAAACGGTTTAATGCTTGGCAGAACTGATTATCAGCTTGGGGGAAGCATTTTTCCAGCCCCTTATTATAATTATCCTTGCAGTTCTGGAGAAAATTCAGACACCCCTCATCCCTATCGCCTTCATTTTTTTCTTTGACTCCCAGTTTGTTATTTTTTAATTCGTAGTACTGCTTATACAGCTCGTGCAATATATCAAGTTTTTCCAAATGGGCACTTTCAATGGGGTGAAATTGGTCCGTTAATTTGTATTTGCTTTTAATCTTATCGTAGTGCGTCTTCAGGTCTAGGTAGAAAAGGGACCTCAGTTCTTCAGGGACGTTTTTATCCCTCAATTGGGTGCTTAACCAGTAGTTCAAGAAGGCCGTGTGTTTGGGGGTGGTGCTAGAACTCTCAGCAGCGGTGTGGTTTGTAGAATTTCCAACAGCTGAGTGGTTGGCGGAACTTCCAACATCTGAGTGATTGGCGGAACTTCCAACATCTGAGTGTTTGTCGGAACTTCCAAAATCTGGGTGGTTGACGCAACTCTCCTCAGCAGTGTCTTCGCTAGGGTTTAGAAGCTTAAATAGTATTACAAACTTTTTGCAAATATCTACCGCATCAGAATTGGACTTAAAGGCAGACTTCGTATCACCGCAGAAGGAAGTCTCCTCCGGGTACTGGTTCAAATCGATGAGGCCTTCATTCTTTTGGTACTCCGTCAAATTTTGGAAGATTTCGTACTATTAAGGTTAGGGGAAAGAGCGTTAAACGGGTAGGTGAGTAAATGGGCAAGTGAATAAATTTACAAATGTTCTGAGGAATAGTAGGAAGTAAAGGCTCATGAACGCATATTTTAAGAGGCGATGTTGTGTCCTTACGTCCGGCTCGTGTGACATTTTCGCGCTAGTTGCATCATCGGAAGGGAGAAATTAAGACGGGGGACATATATTTTGCTGCACAATGGCAGGACTTCATATGTCGATATTGTGACTCTACTGCTTTGCGATAATTAAAGGATGCAGTTGAGCATAGAATGCTTTTTCGCGCATGGCTAATTGGGTTTTTGTCAGTATGGTGAGGAATGAGCACCTTTAATTGTTCAGCAAATATTGGGGTCTCTTTCAATAGCAGTGATGTTAGAAAAACAATTACAATTATGCATCGATGAGACATCCCATCGAATTCACATCAACAGGATCGTCACATGGTTCTTTTTACAACTTCGATGAGTGGCATAATTTTTTTTTCGCAATTTTGGTGATTCCTAAAGTGCGATTTTTTTGCCCTTTTTTATATCTGTAAATGTTTCTATAAAGAACAATTATTTTTGTAAAAATTATGGATTTTTTTTCCTAACATATAATTATTCCGTTTCGCAAATTAAAAACATGCCTTTGCAACGGTTTAATATATTTTTTTTTTTAATTCCACCTTGAAGAGATTAACACGTTCAGAAGATAAATATATATGAATATTTACATCGGAAAAAGTAAAATCTGAGTTCACAAAAATTATTATTAGGAAAAATGAAACATGTAAGGCATGTAACTTTATCGCGTTATGCTAAAAAAATTGTTATGATTAAAAATTATTCGCAACTGTGGTAAAACGGTGCTGCTTAAAAATTAGATGCATATATATGTTAAAAAGGGCCACTTGGTATTTTTTTTTTTTTTTTGTCAACATAGACAGCATTCATTTTTAAGTTTATTTTTAATGAGATTAAATCAGAGGAAGAAATTAAAAAAAAATATATATTCCACTTTTTGGACAGGGGAAAAAACACGCTTTAGAAAAATTCAAAGTGGTGGTGATTAAAAAACAAAAAGAGACAACGGGGATGTATCATTTTATTTACCTATCTCAGTAATAAAAATTTATTTTTCATCAACATTAAAAATAATTAATATTTCCTGGACAGTTAATCCTAATAACTGTAAAAATTGATTTATTTGATTATACAAATTTGTCCAAATAAATTAACACGTAGGGGGGGGGCACTACTACATTTTTATACTTTTTGAATGTTTTTTTGGCTACATTTTTGAGTCATTCCTTTTGGTGAGAGTTCATCTCCTTAAATGCATTCTTTTAAAAAAAGTAACAGAATGACAGGTCACATGTTCCATAAGTTTTACTCAACTTTTATTACTATAAAAAATGTTGCAAAATTGTAGTTTTTGTGCTTGGATTATTACCGCTATAACGCTTTTTACGAAGGTGTTAATAATATGTGTGGAGATAAATTAACCATATTTGAAAAATAGTTTTACACAAAAGGTAGATAAATTTTTATTAATACTGATGTGTCCTTACACGAAGTTGCAGTTATTCTGGTTAAAAATTACAAAAATGAAATTTTTTTTTTTTATTTGCAGAATAGTTCGGACTATTCGTGCTTATTAAATATGAAAAAATATGGCAAAGATTTCGTCAAAAAATGGAGTAGTTATTTTATATATGTATTTGTACCTTTTTTTTGTTTTTACTACATTTTTGTGCACTTTGAGTTCCCAATATAGAGGGTTTCATTTTTCCAGATTTTCATTATTGGCCTATTCCTATTAAATTTGCTAATAAAATGAAAGGTTATTATCACACAGTGCAGGATAAAACTGTTAGCATTGGGAATATTCTCTCATGTCGGGTTTTATTTTAAGTTTATATATAGTAATTACTCTTTATGAAATATTTTTCATTCTATAAAATGAATTAAACTTAGTGTGGCGCTTGCTTGGCAGCATACCAACCCGCTTCATCATGTCTGCCACAAGTTAATAACATTAAAATAGGGGAAGTGTGGGGTTACTAGTAAGAAAATGCAATTCCTTTGTTCTCTACCCAGATGAGGTGAATAAATTTTACTCGTAAATTTTTCTATTATTTTATTTCTCCTTGTAAATTAGAAGTGTGAGCATTTAAGAAAGCCTGGTTTGCACAGTAAATGTGAAAAATTGTACGATATCGAAAAAAAAGGAGAGTAAGCATGCAACTGCATGGGAAACGCTAAAATCGTCGTGAAACTACATTACTAGAGAAAGTTTAACCTAATTAGGTGAAACATAAAACGTTTAAATCGGGTTGCTGATGAGAAAGCATGTGCGAATAACTGGGTATTATTACAAATATTGGATGCGCGGAAGGAAGAGGGACGTGGCTAAAAATAAATCGAACTATAGCTAAATAAGTGTCATTGATGAAAAATTTGAAGGGACATATGGAGATTATTAAGGGGAGCACAAAAAGAGAAGAATGGTTTACAGATTCTTTTTTGTGTTAAAGTTTTTATCAACTGAAAGAGAAGTTAGTGCAACGGAAAGGTTTGGTCGATTATTTTAAATATGACTGCATTTTAGAAAGTGGTATTAATTGTAACAGCAAATAGATAAGATAAATTTAGACAACTTATATAATTGAACAACTGATATATGCAACGAATATGGGGAGAAGTACTGTTATGGACATGGGTATAATATGCAGCTCGAATGAGAAGCAGTCAAATATATATTGTGATACGTTGGGACCATCTGGAGGACTGTAAAATGTGATAAAAAGCATAATCATTAACGAAGAAGTGGGTTCTTAGTCTTCAGAATCGGAGGTGACCATGAAGCTTGCTTAATTATTACATCCAAGGTGGTTCAGATGCAACGACACAGACTATGCATCATGTTATTGCGTACATCCATTCATTAATAAATCACCCACATGGTGATAAGCTCAAAATAGAGAGAAGTACCCCCATAAAAGCATAGAAGAAGCATTTGAAGATGCTACCGCAGGATATAAATTCTTGCCAAAATGTTCCAAACCAGAGGAAACGTATGATATGTCATCTTGGTGTAGTGCCGCTACTTATCTGACACTTATAAATAGCTATTTGTTTAATTTTTGCTATTTAGTTTAAATTATTCAAAGGATGGTCAAATAAAAAGATAGAAAAAAAAAAAATTTAGGGGGAATCTTCGCATTGAGATTAGTAAGTATATACCAATGGGTACTCCTGAATGTGTGTATTCAAATTCGCAAAAAAGGGAGATTGTGCATAGAATGTCAAAATAGGTAATAAAGAGGATTAATTTTGTTAATGCCACATAAAGTCGGAACTGATTTATAGCAACGAAAGTGAGTGCCCCAAATTATAAGTATAAAATATACGGGACAATATTGCTCCCTATAAAAATTTGGAATACCATTTAATGTATAAGAAGTTTCCTTTCCCTACTTATCTTATATTTGGGCTATTCATCTTATCATACTCATTTTAGTACATTTAAAATATAATAATGAACATTTGTATAGGCACTTTTTTTTTTTTTTTTTCTCATAATTTTTTTTTTCAATTTGTTTCACTTAAAAAGCTAGCTTGCTGGCATGTATTACTATTTTTTATATGCGGTATTTGACACACAAAATAGTTAATAAACACAGAAACAATGATAAAATCAAATTTAAAATAGGAACCGTCGAATTATTTGCACTAAAATATACTTTATGGCAATATGCCTTTACAGTTTAGACGCTTCTCTTCATAAGCATGCATCATTTTTATTGAGGGTGAAAAATAAAGAATGGCATGATAAACAAAATACTGACAAGGGGGATCCACACATTATTAAGTCAATTTTCGAACGAGTGCATTTTTAATTATATTTATGTTCATTGCTTATGTCATATTTTCAATTCTTTAAGGAAGTAAGATAACAAGTTGGTACGTTCATAATTCCTCGTAGACGATTTAAAAATGGAATACAATAGCTATTAAATAGTTTTAAAAAAAAAAAATGGGAATGCTCATTAGAATTTAAAGCAAACAATTTTTTATAATAGAAATGCTTATTCATTTTACTTAAAAGCGTTTTTTCAAAAAGTATTTTATGTATGGTAGAAAATAATTAACAGTTTAAAAAATTATAATATAATATGCTACGGACATAATGTTGAATGCAACAAATGGGTTTGCATATTTCAGCATGCAAATTTTTAAGAATAAAAAATATACAATTGATTTTTCTATTATTTTTTTTTTAAGAAAGGATATAACTTTGTAGTAGGATTAGCATGAGAAAAAATAAAGAAATAAATGCAATGAAGGAAAAAGAAGTCGATTTGCACTACATATAATGGCATTTTACCTTCCCCATACATTTTATAATTTAAAAAATGAAAAAACTCGTTATTTTGTTTATTGAAACTTTAATTTATATTTAATGTTATATAAATTTTATACTCAATTATGTATAGTACAATTTTGTGGAATTCGAAAAGGTGAAAATTATTTATGCCTTTTTATTTTAGGATAGCAAATTCGACGGTGATGACAAATCGTCTTATCAAATAGATAATTTTACGAGTTATTTTTCATAATATTTATTTGTAATAATATTCTTTTTTAACATGTACATCGATGAATAGGTCAATACGTTATGGGATAATGGAAATATAAAAAGTGTTTGTAAACATTGCTTTTATGAAAATTTTCAAAAAAAATAGCTTTTTAAAATATTAATATTATCATATGGGATACACATGAACCGAATATCATATAAAATAATTATTTTAACATGTATTTGCTATATCTTATGGTTCGTTGTATAAGCCCAAATTATATTTAATATATTTGTAATTAAAAATGTATACTTTATATAATAATATTATTAGATATATGCTGATAACTAAAGATTAATCCTGGAGTTAAACTTTTGTAGTTAAACCTAACATGAATGATTACTTTATATGCCTTTATAGAACATACATTTCTATTTCATATGTGTATATCTCCTTATACGATAATGTATTATATTTTGGGATTATTCCAATATGTCTGAAGAAGATATGGATTTTTATACCCTTGTAAAAGAGGTATATTTACATTTAGTATTAAAATAGTTATTATGAATAGGATTAAATTTAAATATTATATTACACCTATATAAAATTAGAACAACATTTCATTTATAGAAGCAGTAATTCATTTATATAATTAAGTTTACCTTTACGAAATTCAGGGAGTCCTTTCAAAAGATGGAACTTCATACGATATTTATGAAAAATTGGATAAGGAGGTCGTTGAAAGAGCAGAAGATGAATCGAGTGAAAAGGTTGGTATAAAATATTGTGCTGGTAAATTTAATTTAGAGCATGTCAAAAGTGACCAGCACAAGCTTTGCGAAAAATTTGAAAGAAATTTAAGAGAAATATCTAAAATGGAGGATAAAGGAACCCGTAAGGATAAGTGTTTACATTTTATTTACTGGATTTATGAAGAAGCAAGGAAAATAATTAATAAAGATCCAAAATTTACAAATGCAGATTTTATATCTATATTTCGTGATGTGCAAAGGAAGATCTATGAAGGAAATAATAAATTATATTACTGTGAAATTTATTTTGATGATACTTTGGATAAATGGAAGGAACAGAAAGTCCTGCATGATTATTTTAGAAATTATGATAAAATTAAATTAGAAAATTCATCCGATAGGAGTAAATGCCAAAAGTATAATAAATATATTGACTTTATAAGAAAAATATATAAGAAGCATGCACAGGAGGAAGGATGCTGCGAAAATTATCATATCCATTATTGGAACCACTGCGACTATTTTAAATGCCACGATATGTATAATCCTAATAAAATTACACTTAAAATGAACTGTGATAATAAGCAAGCTAGTGATGACCCTGAAGTGGAACGTTTCGCCAAAAGCATTAAAAAAGTAGACTCTAAAATATTCCTATTAGAAAATAGCATGATTGTAAAACCTGCAAAGTGTGTCAAAACTTATAATGAAACCAAACAGCACGAAGGTTATAGCTGTTTGCTTCCAGAGTACCCAGAACAAACAAAACAAGATACTTCACAGAGTAATTCTCATAAAAAAGTCGATTTAGGCAAGTATATATCTGTAATTGACATGTCAACCTACAAAAATGTTTCAGAAATAAAAATTCAGGATAATAAAAATCAGTATAATTATGACAGGGCAACATCAGAAATTATGACTCTTTTTACTGAAGTCCCACAGGCAGTACGTAAGGCATACAGAAAGAGGAAACATCTTGAATGCTCATATGAAGAAAATGGAAATGGAAAGAAAGTATTATGCAAGATACCAGAAAATCCAATCCATGAAGAGCCAGAACGAATACCTATTATAACAACTGTGAAAGGGAGTGTTTATGAGAGTGACCTAGTAGTGGAATCAAATGTGTTGGATAAAAACTATACTAGGATAGCTGTGGTATTTATACTAGCGCTGGCAGCATTGCTGATTTTTTTTATTTACTATAAGGTAGGCATAATGTTTTTTTTTGTTATTTTTTAGTATAAGTATTTTACGTCTCGATTTATGTCTCAATTTATGTTTCTTTACTGATACACTATATTGGTTATGAAATAAATAGAACATGTGCATTATGAAATTTTTTTACTACTTCTACGAAAACTAGTTTACCCCAGTTGGATCCTGGATAAGGGATAGGAGGGGAAAAAAGAAAGTTGAAGAAACTTATATTAATCACAAGCAGAGATCACCATATCAAGAATTTGAACATAATGAAGTGCCTATTCAAAGAGAACGGATACGCGTAGCTTACCAAACGACGTGAGCTTTATACATAAAATAGAGACAAAACATTTATTGGTATAAAAAAGGTACATAAGGGACATTATCCTTAGTTGTCATGTTTAATTCTTTTTAATAAAGAGAAAATGAGTAGTAAAAATTAGTTTTATAATTTATATTACGCTTTTAAATATATTAACAATGTGTGTATATTCTATTTTTTTTTTAAATATAAAATAATATATTTGTTTTAAAAAAAGAATTTTTTTTTTAACTTTTCTAATTTAGTTAAAAGTTTCACTATATATCTACTTAATATTTTTATTATCATTCTTTTTGTAAACTTATATTTAGGAAATTAGTTAATATTATATCTAATTCAAAAAGCAGGAAAAAAATACTTATTTTTGACCCTATAATAACGGTTTAAGATGTATAAATGTTAAATTGTGAAAATGTACCAACTGCATTTTTTGGTTTGATGCATTTTTCTAATAAAATATTTAACTTATACACTTTTGCCTTATTATCACTTGAAACAAGTATATTGCTTATACATATAATTAAGGTAATGATAACATTAAAAAACTTGGAAATTTTATTATCATAATTAAGAATAGCCTATTTAATAAATGAAGGAAGGAGTTATTAACCCTCCTAAAAACACAGAAATTTTGAAGTAGATAAAGCTTTTTCCATTTTATCGAGTATTTTTTTTATATATAAAATAAATATGGTTACCCCCCTATTAAATATTTTATCATCATTTATTTAAAACATTTTTATAATTCAGCAATATTTAATATATATATTTGTTGCATTATTCGAAAAAGACCAAATATTGTGAGGGGATAACTATCCCTATATTCTAAATATTTATTAAATGCACATTTAATTCGTGAATTATACTCATAGAATATATTATTAAAAAGCTTTTAACATTTTTAAAATTACATATATTTTTTTTATTACTTAGGAATTGTTTTTTTTGTTTATGTTTAAGATTTAATGGTTTAATTAATGTCATCTGAGTTTAAAAAAGTTAAGTTTAAAAAAAAATGTTAAAAAAAAGCACATAAAGAGTGTAGGAAAAGATCAAATGAATATTGAAAAGTGTGAAATGCAAAGTGGTATATAGAATGTTACCTTATGAGTATAATAAAAAATTTTTATAAGAATATTAATCTAAAGAATAAAATAAATGATAATATTATTTTTACATCCAAAAGGATAAACTACTAATGATAACATGGTTATTATTTATTTTAGGCCTTATCAATGGGACCATTTTTAAATGCGTTTGAACTATAAATTCAGTGTATTAAAAAAATAATAATTTTTTTTATTTCAGAATAATTATAACCATTTGGCATGATAATTTACATATCTGTGAATTTTATATGAATGATATGTTAGACTATATAATCCTAAACATTTTGGGTTTTGCCTTAAAATACACATATATATATCTCTAAAGATAAATATCTTATAATGGGTAAAATAACATAAAAATAGATTTAAAATATACACATGTAAATAGTGGATAAATTATGTTTGCGTGTGCACTTGGCTCATGGGGAACACACATATATATATATACCTATTGATATCAATTGTAATATAATTAGGGATATATTTTTTATAAATAAATACATAAAAATTAGGAGAAAATAATACAATAAAATAGTTAATATACCTTATTATTCTAAGTGTTAATGAGGTTAGCCACTTTAAATGGGACTAAGGGGCGTAATTAACATGTTATTAAATTTGTGTCATAAAAAACTTATTTTTGTGTAAAAAAAGTATATAAGCTTATTCCATATTTTTTGAAAATAATTATGTGTACTTTAGGATAATATCACATAATAATATAATAAATAGAAGACAAAAAATTATA
>NC_020395.1:0-13677 GCF_000321355.1 Plasmodium cynomolgi strain B
CTAATTTATAACTCATGTTTATTTACGGTATTTTTTAAATTTTAAAATACATTTAATCTATAAAAATTTTAAGTATTATTCTTTTATGTAACTCATAATATAACTTCAATAAAAAAAGTAAATTATAATTTTTGTTAAATAAAAACATAGTGCCTTACACAATGGAAACTTTAGTACATTTTAATTATTTATTTGAAGCACATTTTGTTCTGTTTCCTTTTATCCTCGTAATAATTTTTTAAAATTGTTTATTTTGTTATAAAATGGTTCATATATTCTGACATTATTTTTATTTTCAGAATGATGCAGTAAATAAAATTCCTTAAATAGATTTATATAACGAGTTGTCTAATGTTGAATCAGATCACTTTTCATATACATGATTATTTAACGGAATGTCAAATATGTCAACAATCATATCCTATAAATGTATTTATTCGCATATTAATTAAAAATTATAATGCTTACAAAGATATGTTGAATGACGAATCCAATAATAATAACTATTAAAGATATTTCATGTACTTGTTATACAAGGAAAAAACTCTTACCGTATATTTCCAGGTACTGATTCTGCAATATGGAATGAATGCATTTCGTGCTTATGGAATAAATTAGAAAACACAAGAACTCATCCTGATAAAAAATGTAAATTCGAGAATGATATTGATTCATTTGCCATTGTTCAGATTAAGAAAATACTAGACGATATGTGTTTAAATGAGAAAAAAAAGGATCTAATATCAGATATTTCTGAAAGGGATAAATGCTTGAATTTCAATAAAACAAAACACTATTATTTTACCTTATATTAATTCAAATCTCATCAATTACTGATAATATACTTTGGAATAAAAAAATTTTTTATCTTGGCGATGATTGTTCAATAAAAACCGCATATGTTTTTTTACAGTAAAAACAATGTCCACATGATGAAAAAGAAGGATGCCCGTGGGCCGAGGTATATAATACTCTGTCACCAAAACCTAAACAATATTCTTCACCAGAATCATGTGTTAATCTAACAGAATTATGTGAAAATTTTTGTCCTCCGCAGGCGTGTGTAATTCAAAGAGAGATAATTTAACCAAAATGTCCAACACTGACATGTAGGAATGTAGAAGAGATATGCCTAACGCTCTGTGCTAAATGACAAGATCCAGTACCTGTTACTGAAGAATCAGCAAGAAATCCACTTAAAATTTCCCATTTCCAATTTCCTGTCACTGTTCTCAGTTCAGTTGTTGGAATCATCTTTTTTTTCCTTTTTGTGTATAAAGTAAAAGATATTTCATTTTGAAAAATGAAATATTTTAATGTAAATATTTTCACAAAATAATTATTATTATTAGATCAATATAATTATATAATGCACACCTTTTTTCTATACTAATAGTTCACACACTTTAGATCATGGTTTCTTAACCTCATAGGAAGTAAGAAAACATTAAATCAAAAATTAAAGCAAGAAATGGAGCGATAATTTTTAGAAGAACCCTTTCAGCCTCCATATGAGAACGATCAAAACAGTAGACCTCGTGTAGGATATTCACTGAATTATCGTTAATTAGTTTAAACATATGTGGGATGTTATTTTTGTAATATAAATAAATTGTTATTAAATAAAAACAAATTAGTAAACAATTCAGTTAATTCTTATAAAAAAAGGATAAAACACTATTTGTGCGACATTCGCTAATGTGATTTAAGAATATCCTATCGATGTATTCTGACAATCCTATGAAAAATAAAAAACAAAAAACTTTTTTCTTTTCATATATATTCTTAGCAATACATATGTTCATAATTTTTATAATATACATATTTCCTAAATTTAAAATATTAAATGGTTGGCATTTTCATTTCATTTTACAAATTTATATTCCTCAAGTTAGTTAAGCACTGTGAAAACCCTCAAAGAGAAAAACATTTTAATTATTCTGAACATATCAGTTTTATAACAAATATTTCTAGTAATACTGTCTAAAGGAAAATTATTTATTTCTTCTTTTATAAAAATATAATATAAATATATGTGACTCTATTTTGCTAAATGAAAATGGAGCCACTTGTGTTATATATGAAAAATAATATTATATTATTATTTCCCATGTAAATCCCAAATTATTATTGCAATTTACAATACAAAATAGAAAAGCAGACATATTTTACTTAATGTAAATTATAAAATAAACAAACGCGCTCTTGTCACACATTTTTTTTTTTGTTATCCAGTACAGGAGAATAACGAAGACGTTAAAGAACGCCTAAATGAAATATTGACATTACACATAACATATCAATTTATGTTAAGCATTTAACGAAAAAAAAAAATTTATGCTACAAAAAAAATTAAATCAAATAAAACACATTTTAGTTGTAAGATTCTTTCTTTTCTTTTTTTCTAATTAATACTATACATTGTTGCATATCCAATATAACCTTATCATATTACACTAATGCATATTTACAACAACCTAACTTGAATACCCATCATTATTTTAAATATTATGCAGTATGGTACCCTATATTTAATTGTCTTCCTTGAGGTTCTGTATTCGTAGGTTCTGAAGAATTATATATAAATTTGCTTTCCGATTCCTCATAAGGGGTATGATTATCTCTTTTCTTTGATGACCTATCGATCCATATTCCTAAAGGTGTAAACTGACATACAAAGGGGGGAAAAAAAATACATGTATATATGCATATATGATACATTTACACGTTTTATAAGAAAAAAATATTAATCATGTCTTATAATATTTGTAGTTTGTTGTGCAATCAGCTTTTACTTTATAAAAGACGAAAAACACCAATAGCACTCCGAGAAGTACTAAAACAGATTTAGTTACTATGTAAAAGGGGTCACTATCCTGTATGTTTTTATTATATAAATTTTTCATATTCCAAGGAGAGTAATTATTACCAGTGACTAAGTCTTTATATCTTTGCTGCGATTTTTCAGTGAACAACAATACTTCTCGATCAATAGTTAATTCTTCAAATATTTTTTGGGAATCTTCAACTGATACCTTTTCATTACAGTTTAATTTAATGAGGAGATTATTCGGATTTAATTTTCTATCACATTTAAAGTAATATTGACAATGCTCTACATAATGGTTATTTTTATCATAATATTCGCAACACCCACCAATGTACCTTTTATATAATTTGTATATATAAGTAACATATGAACAAAGCGCCTGATCGTATATACTAATAGAAGAATCTTTACTTTCAATTTGTTTATAATTTTTAAAAAAGTCATGCAAATCTTTCATTTCTTGCAGTTGCTTGTAACTATAATTGGGATTAAAATTGTAGTATCAATGGTTTTTCCTTAACTTATTATTAATAGTAAGAACTATGTTGAGAAGGATATTAACTAAGGGGATGTTAAGAGTGGAACTGTTATAATTACTAAACCTTTTCTGTATTTCTTCATTCATCCAATGGGTAAAATATTCACAACGGTCTTTACTATCCGTGCTGTCTATTTGGGACAATTCTCTTAAGTTTTTTGATAGCATTCTACAAAAGTAATTAATACCAGGGTAATCAAATTCTAAATGTAGTATATCCATACAATCACTGCAGTACTTTTCAACATTATTCTTATTATTCAATTCTTCGTATGTTTTATATGAAGGCAACTGTTTCAAGACATCTTCCTAAAAATTAAACGGAGAAAATGCATTACGATGTTCCATTATGTAACTTTTTTCAAAAGTGTTTTTTTTTAATGTGCTAGCATATTTTAAAATATTAAAAATACGAGTTATATGAATTTTATAATATAATAAGATTGTAATGTACCATTTTAAGAGACCTTTCAGAAAATTCACCTTTTGTAAGAGTAATAGTATCTGCATTAGGACTAAATCTCTCTGGTCTATTCGCTTCAGGTAGATTAGTAGGTGAATTTATTTCATCAAATTTATCATTAAATACCAAATCAAGATATTTATAGGTACATTTCTCTTTTAAAGAAGATATCTCTGGCTTGTCTTTAAATTTCTGTTGAAAAAGTAATATTTCATCGCTATATATTGAAGATTTTTTACACTTATCTTCTTGCACCATGTAATAATACATTTCANAATTAGACTTTATGTAATCGCAATATTTAGCATTTTTTGTGGATCTACCATTTTCCAATTTATCCTTTATACTATCATAGAATTCTAGAAAGTCATATAAATCTTTCTTCCTTGTGAACTCCTTTTCACCAATGTTAAAATATTTATGTTCACAAGGATTATTCTTATTATTTAAATTATCCCACATGTAAAAAATACTTTTATAATTTTTGAACGAGATCTATTGCCTTTTGTTATATGATGTATCCAATAGTTTAAATATTCACATATTTTATTTTTATTTTCAATCATTTCAAAGCTGCTTGGTTCCCTATTCAGCTTATCTAATATTGTCTTAAGCATATTACAATGTCTATGAATATGTCTATCAATTATTCCATTACTTCTTGCCAATAAGTCACAAATATTAGATTCAACCTTTTCACTATATGAATGATTTAACAATTGATAAAATTTATATATAGGTACATCCTTCAAAGATTTCTCCTAAAAAATAAAGCATTCAATTAAAAAATATATAAACATAAATAATTACTGCGAAATATACATGTATATAAATATTGCTGTGATATTGAATATCAATAGAACGTATGAATGTTTAATTTTAAATTCACTTCTTCATTGTTATATTAAAATGTACATTTTCTACTAATGTTCTTAGAGAAGGATTCAACCTAGTTTCCGAAGCATTCATTCGTTTAAATACTAGTTGTTCCTCATTCTTGCACTTCCCTTTAAATAATGTTATATCCTTTTTAATCATGTGTTTTTTAATGTAATTCTCAAATTCTTTACAGAGTCCACTATTTTTCTCAATAGCGCATTCACTTTTTCTCTTTTTATACACATCCGCAGCTTTCTTTAGATATTGGCAATATGGGCTAACATATATTTTGTGACTTACAAGTTCATCAATATTATATCCATCATACAATAAAAAATAATCATACAAAAGTTTCGTCTCTTTAATTTCATTTAAATTCATTTTGTAAAGTTCGCAACCAATAAGATCGCGCTTATAACCCTGAGATGTCGATTCCCAAGCAGAAAAGAATTTACCAATGCCATCATTATCAATATTTTTATGCAACAACTGATCATAAAACCAATACTTTAAATATATACAAATTTTACTTCTGTCTTTAGTTAAAGATTTAAAATCTTCCGAATAGTACTTCACTTTGAAGAAATTATTCCAAAGTTTTTTATAAAGAGGTCTTATAGAATCATGAACGAAGTTAGTTAAAGTATCCGAACAGTACAAGTCACGATAACTCCAGTTACAATCTTTATCAAGTTCTTTATATGATAGGTATAATTCTTTATTCCTCAAATTAAAATTCTGAATATAGAAAGAAAAATTAAAGTATATATATTAATAGATTCTTGTTATTTCAGAAAATTCGTTTGGTTATTTTTAGGATAAACAGAATATTCAAATGATATGTTCTTCCCTATGGTTTGAATGAAATATAAAAACTAACTTCCTCTACTAATAATTTTATAATAGTAGGAGGGGCGGCTTCTTTAGACATTTTCATTAAGTATAATAATGCAACAAAAGATATTGTGGTGGTCTATTATAAATACACCATGTTGTATGTGCGTCTTCTATTTGTAAGTTATAAATAAAGTTAAAACATAAATGTAAAGTCGTCCCTTTAATATGTTTATTACACCTCCTTTGCAAATAAATCATAAGATTAGCCTTATGTTATCACGCAATTTAGGCATTATGAAAGAATTTAATCAAAATGTGAATTGCAACGGTGGGGGGGAATTCATTATGCTTGCACTACAGTTTTGCTGTATTTATAGTTACATATGCCATTATATATTTAAATAAATATGTGATTTATTAAATCGAACAAATGTTAATATATATGAGCTCTCTACACTTTGCATAAATATTTATTTACTCATACCATTGCTCCTCGTACAATATTAATACATATATACATTATTTTCAGTAAAATTAATAAACGATAAATTTTGGAAAATTGCCATGTATTCTTAACTCTTAATAGTATACAAATAATCTTATTGCATTCAGCACATTTTACTATTATAGTGATAAATACATGTACTATGGCAGAATGCATAAAATAAAATTTAATATTTAAATAAATGTGTGAATACCATTTCTTAAAAATTATAGAGAACATCTTAAAAGCTACTGATGTTTAAAAGGTAAAATATATTTTTTGCTAAAAAATTTATTAACCTTAATTGAAAAATAGAAAAAATAGTCTACATACTGTTTTACCTACTTTTCTTCCCCCCCACACTTTTAAGCCCGCACTAATTGAACATTCTGCTTCACTGCACACTGCCATTTTAAATATAAAACGTGATTCTTTTGCTATTCACATTTAAGTTTCTATTTATGGAAGAAAAAAATATTTGATAAATTGTTTTAATAAAATCAAATATTATGTTTAATAACACTTTCTGAAAAATATATATGTGAACAGAAATACACTTTGACATTTCTGATATAACGTAAATCAATTTTGTGTTAGCTTTGTAAGGTCAATGCGTGGGAATTTCCTAAACTATGTTTTTCCCATTTTTCTTCATCATTTCTAGAACAAAAAAAGCTAAAATTATAAATAATTACACTTTATGTGCGTTTTTAACATGTCCCTTATGTGCTATACTTTGCAGAACTTATAATAAAGAAAAATGCTTCAATCTGGTAAAATAATATCAAAAGGTGAGGGGAAAATAATTTTACATACATTTTTATTAGACGTATTCTTGCTAATTATTATGAAATTTACTTTCGTTGTAGAATAAACCTCCTCACAATATTTTCACACATGATCCGTTTCCATGCCTTAACGGAGGAAACAATTTATTAAAAAGACACTGCGGGAATTACGCCCATTTTATATATCTAGTAAAAATACTCGTATTTTTGCTATTTACAGGTAAAAACGATTTAAATTTATAAAAACATAACGAAAATAAAAATGAGCACATATTAAGATAATAACCTTCTATATATCATTTAAAATTATCTCTATATGCCTTCAAAAAAAATAATTAATTTGCCATTTTTATATGTGTTTCTTATTGCATTTACATGGGTACTCAAAATTAAGACAATTACGAAAAAAGGTATTCATTTTAGCGTTTCCCCATAATTACGCTTTTCCTTAGTTTTCTCATTATCCTTTCCATATGAGGTACCCTACCTTTTTTTGAGCGTGTAAAGCTACGTTTAGGTTAACATTAAAACTCAATACTACCACTACTACTACTACTAATAATAATAATAAAGATGGGTTAGTCATAAACTACGATCTAAATATTTTGCTTTAAAATGATGCAAATAAATTAATGCCATTGCTTTACAAAAAATGCGCAATATTAAAAATTTTATATATTACTAAAAAAGTCACAAAAAAAAAAAAAAAAGTTCGGATAAAACATTTAACAAATAAAATCAATAAATGTTTATTGTTATTTAAAATGACAAAAAAAAAAAATAATGTGTTACTAATTTAAGGCGTTTTTTTTTTCTTTTTTTATGTATTAATCCATCTTATGGATAATCGTGGTGTGGTACACATGTCAAAGAATTTTTTATTAAGCTGGGTATTCAATGGCACTCCATACCATAGTAACCATTACAATAGTGCGTACATATAACTTCTATCCTTTTTAATTCTAAAAATTTTATAACCATATCTATGCATTTTTTTTTCTTTATCGCCTGTTCAGCTAGCTTCTTCAAAATTTTACATTTGCACATTTTAAATGTTAGAATAATTTTCTTTCGTTAGAGGTTAATCATTAAAATGAAAGCTTCACATTATTCATATATCACACATTTCTTTTTAGACTCAGTAAAAAGAGGTGTGTATGGAATGATGCCAAAGTGAAATCCTCATCATGCTCTTCTAATACATTTAACATGTTGTATAACTTCATATCTATGGTCTTCATCCCTGCTGATAAGCAATTTGTATTCGGTCTTTATTCTGATTTTTACTCACCGATTTTTGACTACGTCGAGACAACTCTTCCGATTTTCTTTCAAAATATTCATGATCAATATTTCTTCTCCCTCCTTTTCTACTCCTAAAGAAGGATCCAATAGGAGTATACTAAAACGTAAAAAGGATAAAATATAATATGCACAATGTATCAAATTTTTTATGATCATAATGTTTTACTAATACATAACAGAAAAAATAAGAGACATTATTTATACTCAGAAAATATAGCCATACTTTATAATAAATATAACCAACGAAAAAAATTCCTAACATTAAAACAATTGTTGTTCCTGTTCGGAATTGCTTAGTCCTTAATAAAGAATATATGTCATTCCGGTTGTTAGGAGAGTATGAATCATCTTTACCCATTTCATATGATCCTATATCTAATAAACCATCTTCTCTTCCAAGTGATGGTTGCCTATTTCTTACATCGCGACCACTAGAATTGGGGTTTAATTTAATTTTTCCTTCTTCATGTAATTTTTTTAAGTGTTTACATAATCCATAAGTATCTTTTGATCCATATCTCTCACAATCAAATGTTTCATTATCAAGTATTTTCCATTTAATTCCTTTTTCTGTCAGTACCAAGTAAGGTGATATACCATCTGCTTCGGTTAAATATTCAGAATTAGATTGATCACTAAGTGAAGCGCTTGAGTCCATTCGCGAGTTATCATGACTTCCAGATGTTTTTTCCACTGCTTTATGATCAGTTATTTGTTTCCTCTTTTTTAGTATACCTCCTAATACTACAGCCGGATCTGGTGGCACTGGAATTTCTTCCTCTACTTCATCATTTCTTTTACTTTCATCTTCATTCTCGGTATACTCCATTGTTGATGGTATTAAAGCACATCGCCTGTAACCCTCCTCATCAGCATTTGTACATTTAAGATAATAAAATGTCATTTTTTTTTTTTGGACATTTTACAGAATCCTCACTTCCCTCACAAGGTTGGCCATCACACTTATTTAAGCATGGGCCCTCTAATTTTGCGGATAGCTTTTTTGGATCGTACTCATCTCCACGTTTAAAATATAATGGACATTTGCTTGTCCAATAAATAAAAGCATCAGAGCACTTTCCTTTGTATTTCTCATATAGATTAGTAATGTGTTCTAGGTATTCCTTATACATTTCCTTTTTATTGGATTCACAACTTATATTTTTTTTAACAGTATAATAATTCATAAAATAATCATGCAAATATTTCTCCTCATCCATTTTTTTTAAATACTCCAAATTTAAATTTTTATAATCATAGACACATCCATAATCATTATACTTTTTAACAAAAATATCCTGTTCATCTCCAAAATTTTCGAGCACAGATTTGTCAATTTCATTTTCGGAATCTTTAATAAACATTTTTAATAGTTTATAGCTCATCCAATAATTATAGTGTATGCAACTATATCTACGAGTTCCACCATCAACTACTTCGTGTAGATATTTTAAACTTGGCCCAAGTCTGAGGCATAAATTATAAGCTTCATCCTTGTAATTTTTATCTGTCTTTTGAAACACATTACAGCGGCTAAGTATTTTTATTTCTTTTTCTTCTTTTTCTTCTAACTTTGCATTAACATCAAAGTTATTATACATGTTATATGATGCTGAACCTTTCAATATATCCTCCTGAAAATAAATTAAATCGATAATTTAATGCTTTCTTTTAAGAAATGAATTATTAGTTATTTTTTTGGGGGGGGATGTATGAAAACTAAGAGTTTAATATCCATATAATGATCTTAAAGGATCTTTTTATGGAATAATCAAATAGTACCCATTTTTCCGTCTCCTTAGTATCCATTATAGGGCTCAGTATGTAAATTAAATAACAAGAAGTATAGGGACATACATAACAGTATATAAAAATTAACATATCTTGTTGCCACAAAGGATATTTCCTTGTGTCAATTTTTTACACATTACAAAAAACAGCTATTCGCTTATTATTTAGTAATAAATAAAAGTAGTTCTATTAATGTTAACAAAATAAATATACTTATAAAAAACAACAAAGTACCCTTCAACTATGTATTCCTCAACGGAAAAGGTAATCTGGTAATCTTCTTTTGTAAGATGATGACGAATAATTTTTTAATTTGCAAACAGTATTTATATAATTCAATTAACGATACACTGTGAATAAAAAAAAAAAAGTTATATTTTGCGAATCTACATATAGTTGTCGGTATTTAAATATTTATAACTCTTAATGGGAATATTTGTCATACTGTACATAGCTTATTAGCTTGCCTTGAAAAAAATAGTCCATATTTTTATTCCATAAAAATTGCTGCATTAATTTAATATTCAATTGAACATTATCCGCCTCATTTATTTCAAAATTTTAAAAATAAAAGAGTTTATTTTAGCATTTTCACTACAACATTGTTGCACTAGGAAAAAATAAAATAAAAACTTTATAAATGTTATCCTCGTAAAAACAGAACTGCTATGGATAAGTAGAAAAGCTCAGTAATTACATTCTGCATTAAAAATATATCCCAAAATTGAGATGAATTTCTGCGAAGTGTCACATATGTCTAAAGGCTAAGTGATACATATGTTTTTTCACTAATTTGAAATTATATATGCACAAATAAGTGTAACATCCCCAGTGAAAAATCTTAAAATTATGATCATCTCTGACACAGTTTGTATTCATATAAATTCACTTCTCATGCTATAGAAAATTTATTTTTATAAATAGACATCTTATGACATTCGATATACGTTTTGCCGTGCTCAGTGCATTGCCTCTCTTGAATGGCCCGCAAAGGAAAGAAATCATAAATGCAGAAAAATCAAATAATGGGGAATTTCACTAATGTTAAGAGCAACATGTATTGTAAATTCGTACATACATTTTGATACGGCCAAATTAAAAGAAATTTTTAAAAATGCAATTCAAATAAATGGACATAATATTATTTCTCATCATGCGAATGTTTAAGCCCCTGATTTTATCTGCGCACACAAATTTTATTCCTCATATAAGTCTTAATTTAAGGCTACGATGTTTTCACCTTCATCCAATTTGCTGTGGCGCATTTTTTTTTTATTTCTAAACTTAGGAGCGGCTTTACCTATTTATAGAAATAACTCGGCTTATCCCTTATGTCTAGATAGGGGAATATTTGATGAGGAAATTTTATTCCCCTTAAAGCAATAGTGCCAATTAATGTATATAGTAAGCCTTTGCACGGGTTATATCATGTAATGCACTTTTACTTAATATAAACTCCACCGTTCCCAAAAAATTCTCTTAGTAATCCTGTTAAACAACGGGCCAATAAATAATTACCTCTTATTAAACTGAACATTTGAGTTTGTCAAGAGGCACAATTACTTACGTAAAGCATATATTTGTAATAAGCCACCTCCTACTGGAATAGAAATTTCCTAATTTATGCTTCACCTTTTTTAATGTTCTTAAACCGAACTCAGCGTTTCCCATTTACATCGTAATTTTTTAAATCATGAAAAATGAACCTACACGAATGCTTCAAAAAAAATATAAAATACAGAAAAGAATAAATATTTTACTAGCCATTTATTCGGTAAAAACTTCAAAAATGAGACAAAAAAAAGAAAAGAAAAAACTGCAAACACTGACTTGATGAAATGTTAAATATAAACCATAACCTAGTATGCAAAAATATATTTGTATAAAAAACACTCCAAATGTTGCATGCTCATGCAAAAAAATTGTCCAAAAAAATGTTCGCAGGTATTCCTTATCTGTTAGCTAATGTTAAACATATAATCAAATATAATTTCTTTAAAGGGTGAAAAAAAGTTGAATCGTTCACATAACCCTTTCAATTGTATCTCCAAAGGAAACGAGTAAAATTATTTCAATTTTTCCTTTAAAAATATCAATTTGGCAAATGCCTATGTAAACGACTATAAAAATAACTGCAAAAAAAAGGGTGTGCACAGATATTTCCATAATTCCTTATACCCACAAAATGGCATTTCTTATGATAAAACGAATCTTTACTCTGAGGGCGAAAACGTCTATCTACCTGCCCATCCATATATATGAGTTACACCATAATGACGTAATAGCGTAATAACGCAATTATGTAAGACTATCAAAAGACATACCCCACTAATCGCAGTTGTAATAGATAAAGTGAAAGCTTGAAAATGTTAAAATTTTTGAGAAAAATATATAGCTTCTTTCACGATACTTCACGCATAGAAGTACACTGAGTCTACAAATACCATTAGTGATTATTATATGTTAATATAAACGACTTGGTAGTGTTTTCTCCTTGCATTGTCAAACACGCCAAATATATTATAATGACATAATGAAATGTTGAATTTTGTACTCATGCTTTTTCGATTTCTTATTGCTATACAATTTACACAATAGAAAAAGTGTGAAAAAAGGAAAAGAGAATAACTATGCGAATAAAAAACGTGAAAAAATAATATATACAAGAATTACAATTGAAACCATGAGAATGATGTTATGTTCCATTTAGTAAGCGTACGCTTCTCAATTATATGCAGGGTAAATTCGATTATTTTACAAATTATTGCAATCAAAATTGATGAATAAGTTAGACTAGTCTCTAGATATCAATAACATAACATTTCAGTGGTGAATAAAAAGTAAAATTATTCCTATAACCCTATCAATAGGGAAATATAACAAGCAATGATGGACACGAAAAATACAAAGAAGAGCACGAATATGCGAGGATTGCAAACTGAAGAGTACTTCTCAATGCAGATGTTGTTATCGGTTTTTCTATTTTGTATACTTCTGCTGTAGCTTCGATTAAGATGAATGATGAAAAAGATAACGATTTAGATGAATATGGCGAAGAATTTAGTGGTTACCAACATTTAAACGGTGAAGAGAAATAAACCATCTAATTTCTCTTGCATGAAAATCAACAATTCGCATGGTAAACCTCTACAAATACGCTTGCACCTATTTATATTTATTTCCATTACAAAAATTATATAAATGGTAATTTATCCTTTTGTACTTTTAATAAGGCATAATTTATTATATGTTTATCATAATTAAAATTTCGTTGCAGTATAAAACGTAATGCCGTCTTCATAAGTATCTAGAGTATGTTTCTTTATGCCATTTATTATATTCGCCTATTAAGGTAATTATAGAATACATAAAATTTATGCTTTAAAAATTCTCCACAGAAAGTATGTGTTCATAAGGCATTATAGAAACTATTCACCTATATGCACGTTTTTAAAAACGTCCCATTTCTTCCAATTGATAGTTTTTAAAAAAAAATAATATATTCTGTTTAATATGAAAAAAACAAAAATTTATGCTATAATTAAAAAAATATTACAATTATAAAATTAATATCATAATTTAATGCATAACATGCAGGGATATGTCAATTAAATATCACATATATTTAACATAACCTTTTTATTACACTACATTTGAAAAACTACTATAGGGGTATATATGCACATTTTTTTAAACCATCAAAACATAATTATTAATTTTGATTTTTTGTTCTCTTTTTTTTTATACTTTATATATATAATT
>NC_020395.1:13837-15510 GCF_000321355.1 Plasmodium cynomolgi strain B
GGAGATTAACTCTATTAAATAATTTCTAAATTTAAATTATACCGATAAATATTCTTCACGATATAAAAAATCACTTACTCATAAGCATGATATTTCAATTTAAATATAATTTCCCATTATTTTATTAAAAAAATGATTGCATCCGTGCATGTTACTTGAAATTATAATTTATGGATATTCTACTATAAGCGTAAATATAAAATAAGTAGAACAACGGGTAATGCACTTTTTATCCTAGAATATTATATATTCCATAAAATATGATAATATAGAATAATTCTAATATTAATCAACTTTGCGTTTATATAATATTTTTAGAGAAATGTATAAAATATCCAAAAAATAAGTATGCACTCTTTTAACTGTCAACATTAATATTATTTTTTATTATTCCTCCATTTAAATATTAATGAAATTGTGTAATTTCTTGAGAAATCCATATGATATAGAATAATCCCTCATTTTAGAATACTACTGTTTTCGAAATATTATAATCCTACTTTTTACTCTATTATTATAATAAGCAATGTGCATATATTAAAAAAAAAACAATTGAGTTTATATTTTAATATTTAAGTTAAATAATTAGTTAAGAATACAATGAAATACTTTTTTAAAAGTTTTAAACGATAAAAAAATAATGCTTTATATATCAATATAATGCCTTTCCATGTTCTATGTACAAAAATATATACATTATAAAGAAATATATTGTTTACCTTAACAGAAAAATATAAAGATAATATATAACCAGGGATGAGTTCAACTTTTGTATAGTTATATTTTTATAATATGCATGATATATAATATAGAATTTCAATCTTTCATTCTAGAAATGAAATAAATATTATTTTCAATAAAATAATATTTTTATCTCTTTCGTATTACATTTTTTTTTTATTTTTTAGCATAACTGTGTATATAATTTTCCAAATTATATGAAAATCATAGATCGTTTGAATGCTAACATTCCTAAGGACGGTATTTCTATGTGTCCTCTCCATATATTTCCAGAAAATTGCAATAATTACTCTTTTTATCGTAATTATGTATTAACACAGAGGTATTTATCTGATTTAATAACAAATGAACGCATTATTAATGTAGCACACGCTTGTAAATTCTTAAACTATTGGATATATAAGTTTGTGTGGAATGGTGATATATATAATAAAAACATGTCAATTTTTTACGAATAATTAAAGGACGGCCATGATAACAAGGATATTTTTAAAAACTATATGGAAAATATTGATGAGAAAACATATGGGTACATCCCAAAACTAATTGATCTATATAGTAATATTAGCAATATATCTACATTGCATAATGGTAAAAAGTGCTCTACCCCAAAAATATGTTATGAATCATAAATACATTACGAAGATACTTGGAAAAGTGATGAAAATAAAAACTTTTGTAATGAGTTAGAAAAATTTCAAAAACGAAATAATGTCGCCATGAAATCAGTAAATAACTGTGGTGACGAACATAAATATTTATCATCATTCCAAGATTCTCCTATAGTAGCTGTCAGTGTAATTCCAATTATTATCATGTATGTAATATCTTTTATATTATTTATATCGTGCAAAATAAGTGCCTATTTTGTGCATAAATGAAAGTACATTAGTAATTATTATTTAATACATGAAAAAGAAAAGTTAATATAT
>NC_020395.1:19600-21351 GCF_000321355.1 Plasmodium cynomolgi strain B
GTGAAACTTTAGATTAATTTTTTTAAACTTTCATCTGTCATATGGACATTGCTCAATATGTTAACTAATAGACGTAGAATAACAACTTCTAATACAAATGAGTGCACTACAACATTATTATACGTCTTCTTCTAAAAGATAAAACGATTATTCACTTATGATTATACATTATCATTTTCAAGCCATATTGGATATATCTTTTTATAATACCTTAAAGAATAATGTCCATAACAAGATAAACAAATATTGTAATTTTAATATATCAGAAATAACATGAATTTGACGCGTCCTCAAAAATATTATAGAATTTTCAAATTTTTTTATAAATTTATAAATATTAGAACAATGATGTACAAAATACTATCACTACTTTTATGCAAAATAAGATTAATATTTTTTTCATTATAATGTGCTCTATGATAAATTTTATTTAGTAGAAAATATATAGGACTACTTATATAGTAATAATAAACATAAATTAGAAAGCAGTAGAGACAACAAATATGTATATGTACTAATTATATACTAATGATGTAATTATGTAACAACATTTACAAATTTTAATAATGTTTCTAATACATTATATATAAAGAAACAAATTGTTTTATTTACAATTCACAATTTTGAAAATACATTACATTTAATTATGAAAGGCAAAATTGTATCTATGCATTTTATGCTTTAATAATTATATATAATACTTCATTACATATTTCATTGTTCAACATATAAAATAAAAATATTCTTTAAGAATTCATTTTTAATATATTGTATAAAAATACATTTCTCCTTATTTTAGTTCAGTTATGTAAAAGAATTTCCTACATATAAAACCATATTTAATAAGATGCTCGGGGATGAGGAACAAATTACCAAACCACAGTGTGAATATTATACGAAAACTAATTTAAAAGACTATTTAAATGAAGAAGATGATTCTTTTAAAATAGGTTGTGCCAATGCTTATAGTCATATAACAAATATCCATTATCATCCTGATAAAAATATAATATCTGCATTTTGTGAATATACCAATTACTGGTTCTATGGTAAGTTGAAATCAACTGATAAAATTACATATAATGAGAAGTTATTGCAAGAATTTTTTAAGGGAAATGGTAATTTAGAGTATTGCGTAGGTCATACGGAAGCTATTGACGAACATACATATAGTTACCTTAAAAAATTAGAAAAATTGTATGAGAAATTTTATATTTTTGAAAAAAAACCTTCAACTCAAGTTCATAATCGTTGTGAGAAAGGTGATGAATGTGTACAAGGTTATAAGAAACACAAGAGTACATGTATTGAAAATGGTAACAATAGATTTTGTAATGAATTAGAAAACTTTCGAGATCTATTTAATACTCATCTTAAATCACAAACTGAGTGCAAACACATAGGAGAATTACCATCCTTCCAAGGATCTTCACTAGCTGCTACCATTTCAATCCCAGTTTCTGTAATGTCAGTAATATCTTTCTTTTCATTTGTTACGTATAAGGTGGGTAATTTTTTTGTACAAAAGTGATAACACTGTTTTACAATTTATGGTGTACCTATTATAAAAAAATTGATATGTTATAAAAATTGTATAATTTAACATGTCATATATTTTTCCTGATATTAGTTTACCCCCTTAGCATCATGGATAAACCCTAAATTAATGAAGAAGAAAAGATCCATTAATGAATTATTACAGGAATCCGAAAATAGAGAAAATAATTCGAATAGGAGACCATACAACATTG
>NC_020395.1:22701-32939 GCF_000321355.1 Plasmodium cynomolgi strain B
AGAAAAATATTATATACCTTCTTCCCCATTATGGACAATTTTTTGTGCATACATAAATGTGTTCATTTGTTTCAAATTTACATATATTCCCTTTTTACGTCTTCGTTATGTGCGCCTATAATCCACGCATATTTACGATCATCATAATGTTTACCTATGAATTATTATCACATTGTTAACATTTAATTTTTCCAATGAAAAAATTGTAAAATTTTTTGCTTTTTTTGTATAAAAAGGATAATGTATACGAAAATGCCTTATTTAATTATCAGACTGAATAGCGTAATGGACAACCGTTAAGTTCATCCTCTTTTAAAAATTTGCCATCTGAAGGTAATTCTTCCTATTATTATTGAGCATGCAAAAGTGGAAACATTCTTTTTTAAAAATTTTTTTCTTTAAATATGTGCAATGAGTGCATTTAAAGTGTATATTATTTCTTCAACAGATATGTACACATTTTTTTTGTAAAATTATAGTGCACAAATTAAGCAGCTTAAAAAAATGAAATGCAACTTATACTATTAAACGACCTACCCTTTTGTGCATGCAATTTTTAGCAATATAAGTTATGCATCTCGTCAAGTAAAACAACTTTATGGATTAGCTAAACGCATTCCTATGTTATGCTAAAAACAAAATATATAATTAAAAATTATTTATAAAAATAAATAGCTATCGTAAAATATTAATGCACTGTTAAATATTGCTCTTAAATGGATATTATAATATCGGTATTAAAATAATACATTCTTCACATTATGTAATTAATAGATATAATTATTTCTTGGAAAAGACAAACAAACAAATAGAGATTAATAAATGAATATATGTATGCACAAAAGCAAATTTAACTTCAATAAACGAGTAAAGCTATTACGATTACCAAGAAAAGGTAAACATTTATTTGGAACACCCAAATGATATGTAACTAATAAAAAAAAACAAATAAGTAGTAAAAATGAAAATTAATTGAAATATAAATATGCCATTTACCTTATAGGAAAATTATCCTTAATGCACATTCTAATAGGATACTTCCATTTTTATACGGATAAATTGGTCTAAAATGTTATAATGACAGTTCCGTATATTTTTGCATGCAAAGCGCAATATTAATGCAGTTAAACTGATGAAAAAAAATAATATTATTCAACATGTTAATGACAAATATTATCATTTTTTGCATTACCACGCACATTTTTTTTACTAAGTCAATAGATATAAAAGATCTATTAAAATTTCCCTTTGGGTACTTCTCCTATCTATCTCTTTGCACTTTAATAAAAATATATACAATAACAAATATTCGCTTTGTGCACCTTGGTGCATAATCCTACTTCAAATATATTATTGAAACATCAGGTCGTTTTGTTAAGATAATAAGATTGTCCCATTTATGTTATACTTCATCAACTTTCTTATTAAAAAAGTACAAATATTTAATCACAAAAAAAATAGTAATAAATATGTGCATCATTAAAAAATAAAAATATAATTCACTACTGCAATGATAATCCATGATTAAAGAAAATGGGTAAAATGGACAAATATTTTAAAGGTGGGCAATTACTATATAATATCTCTCTACATCATCAATATAAACTGTAATAAAAATAATACATTTTTTCCCCATGTTTACAATAGTCAATTTTTCTTAATTATTGATTATACCACATTTAGTCCGTTCATTTTATACCACCTTTATGCATAACATTAATCTGAATGCATAAATTAAATATTTCCCTCTATTATCATCAAAGATATTACATAAGGAATAAATTCATAAAATAAGTATTCATAATCGTTTATTTTTTCAATACATATATAATTTAAATAAAAAGATTCAATTTAGCACGTGTACAGTTTATAATTATTGTGCTAATAAATACACTGAATAATATAAATATGAACAAATGATGAGAAGTACATCTTTACCTATAGCCGTTTATTTTCCCGCTTTCATTATTTAAATATAATTTACTAAGAAAGCACTATGATTCTATGCCATCCTGAATAGTCAACTTCTAGTGTGCTCATTAATAAATAATTTATTATACATTATTTATTGTCAGAATTGTTGAATAAAAGAATTTAGCGAATTCAACTTTTTATTTCTCTTACACCACGTATCTATTGCCTAATATTTCTAAATAGTTTGATTCGTATAAAACAAATTTTAATAAAAACCTTTTAAATTGGCAAGAGGAGTAATCTTTTTTCCTTTTTTACAAATACATCAGTCGTTCTTCTTTACATGAATACTGCAATACTATTCCAGATTAACTGTAAATCTTTTCTTATATATTAAAAATAAATAAATATATGCATTATGCTAAAAATGGTGGGTATATAATATGCCGACCATTATAGTCATTCATTTTTATTATCCAATAGGGAACGTTTGTACATTTTTAGACACTCGTATTAAACAATTGATTATTTCGTTTTATTAAGGTATATTCCTTTTTTTTATCACTATATTTTTTGCTGATACGTTTTAATAAAAATTTTTTTATATTTAGTTTTTTTTTTTAAAAATCGAATAATTTTCCATATTTAAGACAATTTTTATAATTTAAAATAACAATTAATAACTGTATACATAGATTATCATTTTATAAAAAAAAAATAAAACAATTAAAACAACTTGAAACGATTATCAAAAAATTTTTTGTGTAACTAGTTTGTAATTACTAATCGTAGTTTATTCCTAATATTTTTCACTCCAAATCGTTCACATTCTCTCTAATGCACTCCGTGAAGAGTAAGTAAAAAGTGTTACTTTTAAACAGTACTCTTTGCAAAAAATTCCAAATATGTTGCTAGGAATAATTATTATAAGAATTACATCAATACTCTTTCGAATAGTAAACTTTATAATTATAACATAAAAATTTTCGCAAAATATAAAATAACCATTTACATGAACTTTATGATTATCTGAAAAGGGGGGGATATAATAGAGAGGTATTGAAGAAGTAGTACAAAAAAACGAAATAATTTGCACAATTTTTTTTCACAAATTTGGAATAAAGTTATATGTATCAATACTATTCATCTTTTCACCAACATATTGCTCATAATGCATATCACTTTCATATAGAAGTAATGCAATTAATTAAAGTTCCCATTTTTCTAATCGTAAAAGCTTTCAACATTTTAAAATAACAAAACAGATCTATTTTATAAATTTAGAGGATATGTGCATATTATTATAAAATTTGTTGTCATTATATATATTAAATAAAAAAGATATTCTACACTAGTAAATAATCTGCATTTTTGCGTTATACTGGCAGTAAATATAGATAACATATTTCAAGTGTATATATATAAGTACATACTACCATTATATATAGAAATTTTTTACCTGATAAAACCCTTAAAAGGCATGAAGTATACAAACTACTACACCTATCAATGTGCAAAAATATAGCAGAGTTATTTCTCTTTCACTTTCATGAACTACTATATTTCTCTAACGATTAATCATATTCTTTCCCAATTGGAAACTTAATTTTTATAAAAGTACAATTATGCTGCTACATCAATAAACAGGATGTAACAGGGAAATATGATCATCATATAAATCGTTATATTGTTTAATACGTAAAATTAATATTTATAAATAGATAAGCAGATTACAAACAGTGCGCGACAGGGTATTAAAATATATAAATTCAAATAAGTATATTCAAAAACGAATTGCATTTTCTTCTATTATATTTTTCCGTATTAAAATTAAATCATAAAAATGGCCAAAGAAGTATATTTTTATTTATTATGAAGATGTTTTAACTTATCACATTTTAATATTAATTTTTTCTTTTTAAAATACATTAATGCTTTTTTCTTTTTATTTTCTTTAAAGTATATATTTAATTCTACATATATTTTAATTTTCTTATATTTAATTTTAGGATATAGACGTAGATAAATTAGCTTCAAGCATATTACACGATGAATGGAAGAAAGTTACCGATATACGCAATTATGAGAGCTATTGTATACATTTTTATACTGATGCTAAAAATTTCAGGCAAATTGATGATCTTTGTATGAAGCTCGTAAATTTTTTGAATATATGGAAATCATAGAAAATGATGAATATCATTCAGTATGCCGCTGCAAACTTATAAAATACTGGATATATTATGAAGTAAAACGAATATTAGCTTCTGAAACTCGAGATGTTTATAAAGAAACTATTCGTGAACTACATAAAGGATGGACGCTTTATAATGATTATGGTAGCTACAGAGTAGAACAATACAAATGCAATCCGGAATCGAATATTCCTGCTATGAAAGATATTGTATATAAAAAGAATATTCATGAACATTGCTTAAATTACTACGAAATCAGTAATAAAAAAGATGATAACGATGAATGTCGAAAATATAAAATTTACATTCAAGGTTTGAACTTGCCATACACAAGTTTTGATAGTTTATTTTCTGAAGATAAAAATAATTATCAATCTTATTATAATAAATGTAGAACTTATAATCCAATAAATATTCCTGATGTTTCAATATTCCACCAAGATGTAGTATTGGACCCTTCTCGTGCAGAAGAGCGTGTTCCAAAAGAACTACAACCTTCAGCTAGAACCAATCAAGGAGAATCTGAACCTGAGATGGAATACAACTATCTTTAGCTGCAAAGGATGGACTAGGAGGAGTTACAGTGGAAGGAAAAGAAAGAGGAGACCATGAAGAAGTACAAGTATTAGTAGGCGAGAGACAGGAACATGCAGAAGTAGATGAGATACAACGACAAGTAGAAGTAGTCGAGGGACAGAGACAAGTAGAAGTAAGCGTAGAAATAGGCGGAGATACATATATGGAAAGAGCAAAACAAAATTTAGCTACAGACATAGACGTAGGACCTATACCTGTGCATTCACATGTGGACAAATAAACTTATGTTGATCTTACTCCTACTGAATCTGCAGTTTCTAATCCAATTGTTATGCCAGCAGATTTATCACTTCTTGGAATAGCATCTCTTTCTACCATTTTATACAACGTACACAAAAATTAAATTTACAAAATTAATATTATATATACGTTGTAACAACGCGTTTTTACAATATAATCATTATTATAACATAATTATTTTACATGTTACATAATATTTTCTTTTGTATATTAGTTTACACCATTAAGATCATTGTTCAATAAGCTCATTCATAAGAATAAAAGCCCTATTAACAACATGCATGGAGTGCCTAAAGAATACATAGAGTATATGATCAAATCAGGTGGAAAAAATAGAGATAGCAGAACAAATTACATAGCATATTGTCCTGCATAATACTCAATGTTATAACATTACATGTATAGGCAACTTTTTTGCATAACAATGTTGAATGTAGTGTCAGTCATATTATTCCTTCTCTTATGCAGAAAAGGCAATCAGAAAAAAAAAGAGAAGTACTATGGGACACTTCAAATATAAACTGATTTATTTTATATATAATAGTTTTTTTTGCAGCTTTGCAACAATGATATTGACATAAAATATTCACTAAGTGTAATATATTTATGTTTGCTCTGAAATGTTTTCCTTTCTTGTATGCTCAACAATGCTATGTAATTTAATTTCCAGTGTCGTAATTATATTGAAAACTTATGAAAATTATTTTTCACCCATTATGCATGCATACTTAAAGATGTGAATTTTTACATTATACAACGAATATGATGGAAATGATAAACATACACGTTTGTTAGTTGTGGTTTTCATTTTCTGAGTATTCATATAGTAAGCACCTAACTACACATTAAAACAATTAACGCTTTTCCATAATTTTTTATACAACTAAGTGAAAAACAAACCTTTGCAATAATAATTATAATTCTTAATCAGTAGTTATAAAAAATGAATAAAAAATATTTCTTTTTTTCATTTTTAAAAATTTCGAATGTGGAAAAATTCACACTTACCAATTTGTGCACAAGTTAACCAATGAAAATAAATGAATAATTGCAAATTTTAAAATATCCCCCTAATCGAGCATTAGGCAACATTATTGTGGGCATATTCTGTCTATTCTGTCTATTCTGCCAATTCTGCCTATTCTTCCTATTCTTCCTATTATGCCTATTCTGCCTATTCTGTCTATTCTGTCTATTCTGTCTATTTTGCCTACCTCCTCAGTTATCCGTAAATATCACCTGTTAAAATTGTAGAATTAATATATGGAAAATAGCACAATCTAAGCTAATGCTGCTGCCATGAAAACGAAGACATGCAGGATGTTAGTTAACTAAGCAATTATCCTCTTTTATGCGCTTATAACAAGGTTAATAAATAATGTTTTATTTTAAATACGCAAAACCTTTAACGTACGTATGTAAAAGGCATCGTAAGTAAAGCATGCGCAAAAATAGATTGCCTAACTTCCCAATATTTTTCTGCGTGGATTATTATAAAATTGCACTAATTCTACATACATAACAAAAGAAGCCACATAAAACATCATTTTTTGTACAATTACTGCTATTTCAAGGTTAGGCGGAAAAGGGACACTACTTTAGAAAATAATTACCATTGAGCTACTAAGAGAAAGTTCTTTTTACTGTATACGTTAATGCCCGACTAAGTTTAGTGCACCAGCTCATTCGTTTATCATTGTAATAAATAGCTAAACGTGTAGCATATATTCATAAAATATTTATGCACAGTGAGTATCTAAGTAGTACTAATTAAAGAAAGGTTAATAAAAAAATCTGAACACGCCTATAAAGAAGCACATTTTTGAATCCTTCACATATTTGTAAATATTCGATATTTTTAAATAATCGAGAAACTACAATTAACATGTTCTAAAAAGGAATTCTCTTCCATGACATAATTATATTTTCCTACATAAACTGTCCAAACGAATAACCTTTTTTGAAGAAAAAATAATTTAAAATCTTGTGATATATATGTAAATATTCCTATCACCCCCCATTGTTGAAAATGCATTTTTTTAATTTTATTTAATATAAAAGATACAAATAAAGTAAATACTCTTCCCCTTTTTTAAAAATCGAACGAAACAAATTCATGTGTGATGTCAAACTAACAGTGTGGGGGTTATCTTAGCCCAACAAGCAACCATTTAGAAATTCAAAGAAATAGAAAAGGAAATATACTTTTAAGGTCAAACATGTAGCTCAAATTGTTCAGTGACGAAACATGAAATTTAATACTCATAAATTAATTTACAAAAAAAGCATGCACAAAATAAAGTTAACACATATTTATTTACAAATAAATCGGGATATTAATTTGCATGCAAATGGTGTTTTTAAAAATAATGTACTCACATGACTGCTAAAAATACAGCAGTTCACCCATTTAAGAATGCATGTTCCATTTCGCAACATTCTGTTTATTCGCCCCACATTCTTAACCTTCTAAAATTTCGACGTGATCTTTTTTGCTCAAACGCGTTTTTATGCCTCCATTTCGGATTCCTCTGCTTCAAGCAGAGTCAAATGTTTACTGCGGAGTTGTGAAAAAGGTGGAGCATTAATTTTTTGAAACTTGAAACGATGCCCAAATCTGAGTATATTTATGCATGATGACGAAATTTAATAAGTGTATTTGTGCATTATTAAACCCTTTTTTTACACTTCCTAAAATGGAAATCGTGCATTCGAGCGAAAAATAAAGCAAAGCTAAATATAGTAACACTGCGAATAAATCAAAGTGCATCGAAGTGGGGGGACTTTTTTTCAAACCTCTAAAAAGTGTAATGCATATTCAGCTAATTTACAAATTATGGTTACTTATTTATGGGTTAACTCCTGCCCTTACCACTAAACAATTCGCATTCACCGTTTCTAATGCACGAAAGGGAATACAAAAAATATATTTAGAAAGACCCACCAATCGAGCACATTCCCACCAAGTGTAACGTTTTTATTGATGAGCACTAGAACATGTAATATTGCATAATGTTAGCTAGTCATTATTCTCTCTTAAAAGGGGTTTCTTTCGAGGGTACGAAATATTTTTCCCTTCTCCTCATTATCATATCGTAAAAAAATATATTTTTTTTCCTTTTTTTTTTTTTTTTGTATGACTTTCTCAACTAGGCATGGCACAATTCTTACAGAAAATAGGACAGCGCATGATGTATCTATTGTACATACCCCATATGGTAGCATCTTTTCAAAACGAACAACCGTTTAAAAATCCTAAATTCAGCTAATCATGGTGCAACTAAATCCCTTGTTCACATCTATGCAGAAACGATTTTTTCTTATAAGCAAGCATACATACGTGTGCGATTACGCGGATAGGTGTTTAACCCCAATTGGAAGGAGGGAATCCCATTAAAACTCTGTCCAAATGCGGATCAGCCCAAGGGAAACGCACGAAGTGGTCATAGACGACCTGCGATTACCTTCCATCACCACCCCCCTTAACCTTTGCTATATTTAGCCCAACAAGTGTTAATAGAGATTACCCCAGATTAAAGGTTAACAAGAGTGGATGTTTTCTTTGCACGAACGACTCTCCTTTTTCCTAACGAATTATTCCATTTTTGTTGTAAAGTAGACGACACACCAGCTGCATGCAAAGAGACACGCATGTCCACTCCTATGTGAAAGGCTTCTTACCCTTTTACTAAAAAGGATCAATTCCATTAAACAATATGGGAGTCCCATTTTAGTGGGTTCTAACCCGTTACGGACAATTAGATAGCTACCCAAATTTTGAAGTCCCCTCTTTTGAGATCACTAAACGTTTAGCTATATATCATTTAAGTTCTAATTTTTTTTTCCCCCCATTTATGAGAACCAAAATTGTGGCGAGTAACAGTTTTTAAGAACTGATAACTCAGAGGGAAAATCAAAATGGGACATCCATACCAAGAGGTTTAAAACGAACCAAATGGAGAAAACGGTCATGTATTTTCTGTTGACCCATCACAACACTGCGTGTTGCGGTAGTCTTATGAATGGACATTAAACCAATCGTCCCGTTCGATCGTGTATCTTTACATAGTCCGCAAAAAGAAACATACATATATGAGCAAACACGAATGTACCTTTACTGCACGTATTCAAAAAACGGAAGCATTTTGCTTCGCATTAACTATTTTTTGGCATGTTTTCTGATGCCACCTTTTCATGCAACCTGTCCAAAAAATATCATACTAAAGTGTTCCCCGCATACAGTAATTCATTTGATCCCTTTCTGGACAAATGCAACTCTCAGTTGAATTACCCCAAATAATGCAAAAAAAATGTACATTTATGCGGCCCCGAAAAGTATAAAATTGACGTTGTTTTAATAACTGTTCTAAATTTTGGTAAAAAAATCTTTTTTTTTTTTCTTGAAAATATTAATTCAAATGAAGAAACTAATACAATGTAACAAACATATAAAATAATAAAAAAAACTTAATAGGACAACCCCCCATTTGGTTATTTCTATAAATTGCCATTTTATATGCAAAAAAAATTATTTGTTCGTCTTTTATATCTTAGAAATATCTTCCTTTTTCTTGTTTGTTCATGTACTTTTTTTTAGGACCCCAAAAAATTCTAACAGGAAAAAAATGGTGCGAAAAAATTGTGACCGCGAAAAGGGGGGCATAATGACTGTACTTTTTTTCTAAAAGAGACCTAACGGATGAGGGGGTGTTTTTTTCTAGTCTCCAAAAAAATGTCATGAAAAGATGTACTCTAAAAAAAGGTAAAATTCGCGCCATATATAATAATTAAAAAATGGGCACCCATAACATGAGGAATTTATTGCATGCATATATATATATATTTTTTTTAAAAAGAATAATAAGAGAGTAGAAAAGGATGAAAAAAAAAAAGCAACATACTTTTTAACGTACAAAAATAAAACCCGCTACTTTTTTTTTTTTTTCTACTGCATACTAATTTTACTACAAATTTTTTTAAACAATTTTTATATATTTTTTATGTTGTAAAATAATAATATTAAAAAAAATAATTTTATCTAAAATTGTATTTTTTAATTTTTACAAAATATATTTTATATTTTCCTTTTCACTTAAGAACATACTTTTCAGCAAATATAGCAAAATTATTATCTTCAAAATTAACAAATTTTACCGTTTAGAATTAAAAGAAAACAGAAAATCATGAGAATTCAAGAATTCTGCATACATCTTTTAAACGTTATTTATAAATATATTTGTAATAAATTGTTACAGAAGAAAGATCAAGCAATTTTGCCTGTATGAAAATAGA
>NC_020395.1:33749-37363 GCF_000321355.1 Plasmodium cynomolgi strain B
TTTTTTTATTGAAATATAAAAACACACTAAACAAGCCCAAAAAGATACACTTAATTTGCGACTGAAAAAACTTGGCATTGCCGCAAAATCTACCAGTTATAACAAGAATTATACATACATTTATATACACACAGAGTTGTCATCGAAGATGAAGCAAATATCTGCCTTTTCTTGCTTGTGTACCCTCCTTTACATTTTTTCCTCCTCTTGGCTCTTCAACGGAGCTGCAGCTGTAAGATATAACACCGATTAAGCGCCAGCGAATATGAAAATGTGTACTCTCGTACATATGTATTACCTACCATCCTATACTTGTGCGCTAAATTGGGCACCTTTCAATACAAATCGAATTTAAATCCCGAACTTTTATAATTCCATTTTTTTCGATTTTTTGAATCCCCTCCCCCCAGAGCGCCAGAGACCAATTCCCCCCACTTGTAGACATCCCAGGTGCGAGCGCCCTTGCACTCAGATCGTTCAGCAACCAGTTAAGGCAATATGAAAACAGAAATTCGGAAGGCCACTTAAAAAAATGGATAGGAGAATTAAACCAAGAGTTCAGCCAATTTAAAGATATAAAAATTAAAGAAATAGAAAAAACAGAAAAACAAAAAGAGGAAGCTTGGGATCATTGGCTCACTATCCTGGAACCAGAATGGGTTACTTTTAGCAACTTCATTGAACAAAAAAAAGATGGCTCCAGAAAAAGGAAGATGATTGGGCTGCATGGATAAAGGAGATGGAACAAAAATGGATTAATTATAAAAAAAGAAAGGACAGAAAATATATAACCAAATATAGAGATGGTACCTTAGACTGCAGTGAGCGCGAATGGAACATCATGATGAAAAAAGAAGTAGAAGAAAATATGATCGCTGATTATAAAAAATGGATGAGAGATGCTGAAGAAAATTTTAATAAATGGATATCTAAAGATCTCGATATATGGAAGAGAAAAAAATTCGATGAATGGTTAAATGTAGAATGGAAAAAAGAAGAAGATGCCCACTGGGAAAAGGATTCTAATACACCTTATGCAGACTCCATGAATCCATTATTCCCAGTAATTAAAAAATCCTTCGATATGTACAGTGCTAGAAAAAAGAGAGAAAAGGAACACTGGAACAAGCTAACTGAGAATATTGGAAAAACTCTTACCAATAAAAAGTACATTGAATGGGAAAATCTGAAAAGAAGCAAAAGCGCTTGGTATAACGAATGGATGGACTTCTTCCTCCAAGCATGCTTAAATTCAAAAGTTAGAAAACATAGATCCAGTCGCCACTAAGTGGGTCCTTTTTCAGAAGAGCTGTCAAAGGTTAAGAATCGTCTCGAGTGATTGCTGCCCCTAGTTAGTGAAGGAGAACCAGTTGATAGAACTTATGTATACGTACATACTCATTTGTTCATATATATATGTATATATTATACATAATAAAGTATGTCATTCTGCTTGACGGGAAAAGCTTGCGCCCCCTTCACATCCCCCAATGGATACACAAAGAAGGAGAAATAAATGCACCACAAAAAGAATTACCACGATAAGAGCAACAAAATGGCCGTCAAATTGATAAAATAAAGCGCAACGCAAAATCACTGCTGTAGAACTATGTACATGTACACCAGGCCGTTTCCAATACATATGGTAATTTTTTCAGAAATAAAATATTTGATGTAAAAAAAAAACACAAAAACACAAAAACACAAAAACACAGAAACACAGAAACACAGAAACACAGAAACACAGAAACATATTTCACACACAAAAAAGTACGCGAATAATTTAAATCGATTATGTACAATTTGGTGATACATATAAATTCCTAAACAAAGATGCTAAAACTGTATGCAAAACGACATTTGTTTGATTCTCTCTTTCGTGTACCTTAACTACATTTTTGTACACGTTGCTAATCTTACTTTTCTTACACGTCCTACTTTATGTTTATATAAATATTTGTTTTTACGTGCCCCCTTTTCAAAACTCATTGATGCTTTTCTATATAAAAAAATGTATGTATTAATCGGCACTCACAATTTCTTCATCTTTGGATAACCATACATATATATATATGTAACCTGCTTATAAGGAAAAACCACCACCCCTGCTATATCACACAATCCCTGTTTAGAAGCCCCTGCTATACATGCCGGTTTAAACTTTATAATTTTCACCCATTTGTATATGTATATGTCTATGTATATGATGTATCTATGTATTTGTATATGTTTATTTATTTATTTATTCTCTCTATGCGCCTATGATATATCTCTTAAACCACGCCATAGGAATTTTACATAACTATTATTAATTCATTATTTGCGACTTAAACTTGTTTGTGTGAAGCGTGACACCATTTTTTCGTTAACTATTAAAAGATAAGAGACATACTTAATCAAAATGATTATTAAATCTTTGTAGAATTATTTCCATTATGGTTAATATGCAGAAGGAGAGAGAAAGAGAGGGGGTAGGGAGGAAGAAGGGGGGGGTGCTACCTTCTTTAGCTCCTTAGTGCATAATGACACAGTCTTCTTTTATCAGCAAAGTATGCGTGTTAGTAGCAGCCCACAACCACTACCTAGTGTGGGGGTTATTTGGCAACCCACACCACAAACCCCAACACCCCTCCCCCTTTTCGAGACCCACAGTAGCCGCATACTCATAAACAAGAGCTACTATGAAGATATCCCTTTTCCTAGCCTTTCTTAAATAGTATATTTAGTACTATTTATTTCCCCCTTTTTTAACTACCTTTTTATTATCATCCATGTCGCAATGGGATGCATCACTCAGGTTAAACATGCATGAGTGTTGTCTCCTCGGTTTCATAGCGCCATCTCTCCAAGGAGGTTCTCCTTCACAAGGTTGTACAGATAAGCACGTAACGTACATATTACCACCCGTACAATTGCTCACTAATAGGATCCACTCGCTCCTTTTCTAAGTGTCCCCTGCAAACAGCTCCGCCCTTGCTATCATTATCGCGATTTCCATCCCCGAGGGCATATTCCGCTCATCTCTTTACCGTCCTACCGTCTTTTCTCCAATTCGACTGTCTAGGCTTATCGGCACCAACCTTAGACACTTTGCAATCAATGTCTTATCGCAACTGCTACTCGTCGAGCCATTTTAAAAAGTAACTTAAATGAGAGCATTGCTGACGGGGTACTACTTATGTTGGGAGTAAGGGGGGGAAGGTGTCATGGGGCTCCCGCTTTTCGAAAAAAAGAGAGCGAAGATTATTGCATGTGGTGACGGAGCGGTGAAGAACCGTTAAACGCGTTTTTCGCGTGGACAATCTAATAAAGATAAACTCATACCCAAGCACATCCAAACACCGCAGCTTCTTAAACCCCTTTTTACTTAAAGGAGAAAAAATACAACTCCGTTTTACACGAGTAAGCTCTAAAAAGAGAACTCCTCCGTCCTCGTGCACCTCTGAGTAAAATTCAAATACATCTCTCCTCTCTTTTAAGGCGTGTCTCAATATTTTATGACACACATTTTTTCCCCGCCACAAGAAGATACATCACAAAAATGTCACATTGCATTTTCGAATTTTTAATGGAAATAATCCTTATTGAATAATACGAACAGTTCTTAATATTTC
>NC_020395.1:39183-47890 GCF_000321355.1 Plasmodium cynomolgi strain B
ATTTTTAGAAAGCGACACAAATATAGTTTTAGCAAGAAGAAAAATCACATCCCCTGACCAGAACCTTCTCCTTCTTTCAAATGAATCATAACAATATTAATGTGATATCATATGGGAGAAACAACTAACAGATTTTTATTCCTTTTTTATAAATTCTTTACCTTAGCCCTGTTCATATGGACATGGAAGTACTCCGATAAGGTAAGCCGCGAGGCACAGGAAAAAAGGGGCCTCCAGGAAGGGAGATATATAGGTGGTACTCCCGTAAGGAAGAGCTCTATGCATCCATTATTTCGTATTCTTCCTATCCCCGTGCCTGTCGTCCAAGAAGGCAAATTTTCAATTGCGTTCACGGGGATATGAGGGAGATTTCGCCATCCTTAAATTAGCAAAAGGTGGTGCGGCACCCCCAAAAGGGAATGTATAAATATGTACATTGTTGTAATAATATATTAATATGTGTTTTTTTTTTTTTTTTTACGCCTTCCAGTCTGTCCTCGATTCCTCCACTGTCAAAAAACGCGCGCAAAATGTAAGCTCACTGAGCGGACGACCCAACAGATTGCTCTGCAAAGGGCCCACTGCCATAGCCAAGGACGAGTCAGAAAATAAAAAGTTAAAAGATAGAGTTATAAAAGTATTGAATGAAGATGAAAGTAGTCTTGGTAAAATGCTAAACAACCTAGTGCATGATGCCAATTTCCAAAAAGAATTTAATTCATTATTACTTGACAAGGGATTCGAAAAACAGTTTAACGAATTAGTTAGCGACACAAGTTCGGAAGGAAATCAATCCAGTTCTTTACATTCATTGAGTACTTACGATGGAGGTGATTTAACTCCTATAGGTTTCGCTGACTACCCTGAGCCATTTAATTCAACGACAGGTAGCCAAATTCTAGAAACAGATTTCTCTTCTCAAAGTTATGATGAAAATTTGAAGAAAACGTTTCACTCAACAATATCTACCCAAGAAATTCCACAAGCGTTAAATCAGGAATCAAAAAGATTCGGTAGCGTTGAACAACTTATAGACGAAATAAAGAAAGTCGATAATGTGGAAAAGATGATTGAGATATTGAAATTTTATGAAAATATGGAAGCTCTTGTTAAGTTAGCTGAAAAAACAGCAGCAACTCAACAAGTGCCCGAAAATTCGGAGATCAAGGAACAAGTACAATCTGAATTGGAATCTGCAACACAGGCTGAATTGGAGTCTCAACTACAAGCACAGTTGCATGCCCAATTGCAAACGCAAGTTAAACAAGCTCCACCTAGAAAAAAGATAATCAAGGGAAAATCGGTATTCGGACGTATAAAAAAAATGTTTAAAAAGCTAGATAAGAAGTACGAAGACCATTTGCAGAAACTCTTGACAACTAATTATAGCTTTCTCATTAAGAATGGAAAAATGGCAAGATCAAAATACTACCTCGACATTTTGTTAGCCTTTTCGCCACTCATTTTTGGTGGTATCGTTTTGTCCATTTTTATACATTATTTTTCGTACTCAACCATCCTTCCTGCCAGCGTATTCGCTCTCAGTTCCTTGTTTTACTTCTTGTTCAAGTTGTGGAACTGCAAGCGTATATGCAAAGGACCAGGCAGATTTAAGTTCCGCCAAAAGTACAAGGACGTCATCAACGTTTTGAAGAAGTAGACTTTTGATATTTTTTAAAATTTAATAATATATGCAAATATCGTGTATTTTAAGCAACCAGACAGCTATTTTTATTTCCTAAAGTTTAAAAAAAAAAAGCGAATGAACTGGTCTTGCTATATATCATCACGCATAAAACATCGAGAGGTGCCTGTCAAGTTTCTCTTTTAAATAATTTATCAGAAGTAATTTATCAGAAGTAATTTATCAGGAGTAATTTATCACAAGTAATTTATCACAAGTAATTTATCACAATTTATCACAATTTATCACAAGTAATTTATCACAAGTAATTTATCACAAGTAATTTATCACAATTTATCACAATTTATCACAAGTAATTTATCAGAAGTAGTTTATAGATTCACTCTACACCACACTTAATATGAGCAAGAGCAACGGCAACTCCCCTCGCACAGTTGTAGTTTTATATATATCTCCAAATTATTAATTTCGTATGGTTCCCTTTTAGCACAAATAAAGTGTGGCTTTTCCAAAGAGTATAAAATTATTTCATATTCCGATTTATCTATATTTGTATTATTATATATATCACATATAATTACACATATTTGTTCATTCACGCATGTATGCACACCTATGTGTGTGTACGTGGCTTCGTGTGCACATTGCACTTTCCCTTCCCATTCATGTGTTATGAGTTAATACTGATATATTTTTATCTTCATACATTTTGTTTGCTGCAATTTTCATTTTTCCCATAAAATATTATTTTTTTTTTTTTTTTTTCGTATTTAAGTATATTTGTAAATTTTTAATGATAATACATTAATGATAATGGTAAATGCAATAATGATCATGATGACAATGCTGCTGAGTGGAAAATATCTATCTTTCTTAATGTGAGTACAATATATAGTTAAAATATTATACCTGTATATATATTTAAAAAGCTGAAATTGTGCAAAGGTATGTATATATATATATATAATATGTATATGTATATAATATGTATATGTTTGCAAACAAACTATTGACTAATTAGCATAATGTTTCCTCCTAACTGTTAAATAATTAAACGATTTAACGAATAAACACGTTGATTGGGTTACATACCTAAATGTTAAAACGGTGTCTTCAGAGAGCAGCGTAGGTAGAAATAGCATGAAATTTATGGTAGTATATGTAGGGGTAAGCGGTTGCATACCTAAGATGGGTTCACATTTTTTAAGGCAAACACACTCATGTAGTAGCAAAGTTAACATGGATGTGCAAAAGTATTACTTTCCATCCCGTTAATGGTAATCTAAATTTGTATTCTTTTGGTTGGGTACCTCACCAGATCAACATTCTTTTTATTTCCCCCTCTGTGTAATTATGCTATGCAAACTGCTCATTTAGGCTATTCACTTTTTGAAAAACTGTAGCTGCATTTTTTTTTTCGAATTGCTGTAAATTCTCCGCTTCGACAAACTTGTAGATCGAAATTTTACTCCAAACGGGTGCACCACCTAACAACAACGTCATAGAAAATATCGCATTGGCATGAAATTAGCATATTATGCGATGTGCAAAGGTATGCAAAATAAGACCTCCCCCAAAAAAACTAACACTTATTTTGTTTATCATAAAAAAAAATATATAGCCACCAAACTGTGACATATTGTTTGTGCTCTTTGTTTTATCCATCCAACTTGGAAGAAAACAAATTTGTGCTCTTCTCGAGGGATGAAGAACCTACTAAACTATTCATAGTACGTAGGAAAAAAAAAGGATACAAGGTGTTCCATTTTTCACTCTTGATTAAATATTCCTATAATGCACACACATTATGATAACCCTAAATGAGGCCATTGCACCCTTCGGAAATTGAGTAAGAAATGAGTGCCTTTTCTGTGTCTTGGCCATACTCACTGCCACTGCCCCCTTTGGCGCATATTACAAAATAGCAAAAAAATGGAGTTTTTTCATTATGAACAAAGTATAATCCAAGTTATTAATACACGTAAAAAATGAAACATCAGCTTCTTTTCAGCCTTGAATGTTCATATGAAGGAAGTGAACGAGAGGGGAACACATAAAATGAGGCAACGTATATCGAACCAGAGTAGGACGAAAAAAACAAACAAACAAGCAAACAAACAAACAAACAAACAAATTTTTGCAACATAAAAAATAAAAAAAAGAAATGTAGGTAATAATATCAACAAGTGGACAAAAAAATATACGCATCGAAATTGGGGAAAACTGCTCAGCATATTTTTGCCGCGCCGAACATGCGCCTACACGGATAGTGAGACCATCCATGGCAACTCTTTAGCTGACCATCTCCATAGCCTCGCTTTAACTGATTTGTAAAAATGAATCGCATCTCTTGGTGAGTTGCTTACACGAGATAGTACCCAGTTGAAGATGTACTCAAAAATAGGTGGTCGGTGTCAGGCGGTATGGAAAAGATTATACGGCCGCATACACCAGTTAATATTACCACACGGTTGTCCCTTCTTCCCATTCTTGGATTCGAACTTTGCAATCACGGCGCTATAACATTTTTTTCCTTCCACGCTACTCTACATTTATCTTTCCAACGTGTGTTCGCTAAAATGTGTATTAATGAGGTTCACTTTTCCCTATGCTCATAGTTTTTTTCTGAGACGAGGAATTACTTCTCCTTGGAAATTAGGAACACACGTAAGTTGCACCTTCTTGGCGATACGGATTCCAGAGTACCCCCTAGGCACGTTTTCACAGTGTGATATAACCCTTGAGGGGTAGGAGGGAGGTGTACTTTCCATACGAAATTTCTTTTTTATTTTATTATTTATTTTTTTTTTTTTCTCCATTTTTATGTATTATTTTTTCCAGCAAAGATAAATTTTCTCCCTACGCTCAACGAGGAAAGTGGACATTTTCTTGGGAAGGAAAATATTCCATATAACTTCTCCTCGGTATGTATTCAGTCGAATTATTTACTTCTTCATCATCGTCTTCGATTGTATTGCCTACATAACCTACTTCAATATTTCTCCATATTTTTCTTGCTTGTCTCACCTTAGGGTTCATATTGGATCCCAGGGGGATGAACTGCAGAAGGGGAAACGCATGTAAATGTAAGGATGTGCAATTTTTTGCACGTGAGCGAACATGTTGTGGTGAGAACATGCGATAGAAGGAAGGCATAAGATCAGTCCCCAACTACAAACACTGGTTTTCCTACACCATCGAGAAATTTTCCTATTTTCTCAAAAACGATGAAGAAAAGAAAGTCAGTGAGAATCACCAAGTGGTACATTTTAGATGCACAACTCTCACTAACCTTATACACAATGAACAAAGAGAAAATTATTCCAAGTACAATCAAACTCCCCACTACTCCCACACCAGTGGATGTCAACTTTTTGTGGTTTCCTAAAACAGACCACAGAGAACTGTTCCCAAGAATAGTGTTCCTCGAAGGACAATTAAGCAAAGCAGTAGGGTTTTTCGGATCCAACTTTATATGGTTTACTCTCCTCAATTCACGGTATACTATATTTACATACTTATCAAAGAAATTGTTCAGTTCCAGACAAATAGTACTTCCACTAAACGTATTTGCAGAAGAACTAGAGCATTTACTCTCCTTGTACTTGTTATATATTGTTAGACACTCATTAATAAATTTGCAAGAATCTTCATAATATTTCCCATCAGGGTTGCCAATATAATTATGTATATTCCCAGCGTTACTAGAAAAATAAAATAATTTCATTATATCCTCAACTTCATTCCTTTTTCCATCCAAATTTTTATATTAAAATTTTTTAAAATATTTTCTTCAAGGAGGGATCCAAAAATATAATTAAAATTACCAATCACTGGAGAAGAGTAATCAAAATTTTCTTCAGCATTTATTCGACCTAAAAATTCTTTCCATATATCATGCTTGCTGCTTGTTAGACCTACTCTATGAACTAGATTCTCTAAAATGCTGTAGAATGTGATGCAATTTTTTTTCCTATGGTATTGGTTTACTCCTTCGATTTTTTTGCAGGTGCTATTTTCATAGTCATTCACGATAATTCCTCGCAGCTCGTCAAAGTTGTACTCCGGCCAGCTTGTCAGAAATTTGTACTGAGGGGGGGGTGCAGTTGAACAGAAGTCAGGTGAGCAGAAGTCAGGTGCGCAGAAGGACAGACGTGAGGCGAACACACGAGTAGCACAAAATGTGGAGTCATTACACGTTTCTTCCCTCCACTCCGCTGCGCACAACACATGCAATGCAACCAAAGCGGAGTCAACAAATGATCATCTGTCAGGAAGATAAAAAGACGTACCTGGTTCTTTAACCTTTCTAGGTCCATGTTGCTCTGATTTTTAATCGAGCGGTGATAACGGAATGGACAGAAACGAAACAGTAAAGAAAATGGCAGGGGGGTCAAACTTATCGTTTTCTCTGTGCTCGCACCAAAGTAGCAGAGTTTATTCGAGGCATCCCCTCAGTTGTGTATGAGTAGTGTAGGGGTAAAATATATAGTATATATATGTATATATTTTTATACACACGTACTGACCCATATATTCATAGATTTTTTCTTTACCCCTCTCGTAACAACAAATACGTGTAACGCATCTACTTTTCTAACTGCGCTTTGAAACCGGGAGCCACTGAATACACACTCGCGGAGACTGCCAAGAAGAACGAGATGAACAAATTTTATGGAACAGAAAAGCGGACCGTCAAAGCGATTCGTTATGTGTACATACAAACGCGTTTAACCTATGTATAGAACGCTTAATACACATATGCAGACAACAAATGCGCTCGCAAAAAAAATAAAAATTGCAACTTAGCGTATATATGTTAAGTACAACCTAATTTTATGAATTTTTTTTTTTTTGTCTGCTTTTGTAAGATGATCCTACTATAACATAGACTTCAGCGACAACACCGCGGGTGCATTATCGGTGGTCGCAGATTTTTTTTGCGATTGGCAATTATTTCGTTGCGTCGTATATACATTCTTCGGAAATTTTTTCACATACTTATGTGGCGCATTTTCGCATTTTCGCATTTTCGCATTTTCGCATTTTTCGCAATTTTTTTATTATTTTATTTCATCACATTTTGTTTCGTTTCGCTTTTCCTGACTTTATTTTTTTTCAAAGATGCCCCTTAAAACCGACCTCTCCTCCGCCAAGAAACGCGAAAGTACAAATGTTCGCGCGCAGCCGCCAACTGTACATGCACAAAAACAACGCGGTAAATTAAAAAAATCAAAACTGAGAAAAGCGCCACCAGGAAGTATAACTAAACGTACGCACTTAACGAGGCGCGCGAACTGTTTCTTTCGCTTTCTAGTTTAACAGGAGAGCATAAGTATATGCATAAAAGTGATTGTCCCGTCGAACCTTTACCATTCACCCCAGCAATGACGATAACAACGGATTGGTCTAAAAAGAAAAAATAAAAAGCGATCCGTACATACGAAATGTCAACTTTGCCTTTTTCCCTCCCTCAAGTATATCAATAACGACGCAAAAAAAAAAAGAATTTTTTTTAAATGCTACATTTAGAAACGCTTGTATATGTACAAATATACGTGGCGTAGTTACCGCTCCGTTTTGAGGTTCCTTCTTAACATAAAGAAAAGTTGCTATGACTTCCCTCTTTCCGTTCGACCTAATTGAATGCCGGCCATTTTTCCTCATGCTTTACCCCCCCCTACGACCATGCGGGAGGACTACTCCTTTCATTTTCGAAAAATGGCAAAGAAACAACCATACTACGAACGCATACATAAAGACGTAATTGTGGTATAAGGGTGGTGCCATAATATATGATCACTGCATGCACCCACATTAGTTCCGTTTGACCGATATCAACGAATAATAATATATATTCCTCCTGTTGCACGATTATAAAGGCGAAAAGGGTCTTGCAAAGGCACCTCACCACATGGTTCACATTGTGCATGTACTTTCTCCAACTCAGTGTTTTAACCAAATTGGTGTGCCCTTTTTTCCTTTGCAAAGTCTGTATAAACGCTCTAAGCTGAGCGCAACTTTTTGGCTACTCGCTTTCTTCTTTTTTGCACCCTACCTTTTGTCTATTTTAAATTTCCCAGAATGGTTCTCCATCTTTTTGGAAACAAAATTGTGCTATTTGAGGAAGGCGCGAAAATGGTGGAAACGGAATTTGGAAGACCACTTTTGTGGGTAGATATTTTCTCTCTTTTTTTTTTTTTTTTCTTGTTCCTCCTTTCTGGCGCAAAGATGAAGGGAGCACTAGCACTAGGGTCTCCAGGGTGAGTAGCACTAACGTGGCTACCAAAACTACCACGCCTCTACACCGTTACTGCGCTACTACACTACACCCATCATGAGACCGAAACTTCGGCTAGCAGACAATCGGCGGATGGCATCCCGAGGAGCCTTCCTCTCAATTCCAAGCTGCGCAACATTAAAAAACAAAGGACTTTATTCAAAAGGGTAATAATAATATAATACACAAATTTTGTGTATTTACTTCTTATGGTGTTTTAGGATACCGGGAAAATTATCAAGCAACAAAAAGCAGTTAACTATTACAGGTATATATATTATATATACATGCACGGGGAAGGGCGTAGGGATCCATATGCAATATGTGATCGGGTCGGCTTCGGGCATTTTTTTTTTACGCATAGGAATGATCCGCATTGCAAGCCCCAAATGGAAGATGAAAAAATAACTAAGAAAAATTAAAATAGCAATAAAAAATAATTAAGAAAAATAAAAATAAAAAATATCTAATAAAAACTAAAGTATTGTGCATCCTAATATAAATTAATCAGGCAAAAGGTTTCATGAGAAAGGGAAGCGACGGGAATCGGATCAAGTGATAAATAATATATATACATATATTTATATAATACATGCACTTATACCTGTAAAAATACAGGTGCATATAGGCCAAGCCTGCAGGGCAGCAAGCTCGTATCATAATGAGCAGTTCAGGGGGCAGAAACTAATTTTAATCTTAAAAAAAAAAGGTACGCATAAATCGAATGGATCGATGGTTGGGAGAATGGACACATACTCAATCACATTAAAAAAAAAAAAAAA
>NC_020395.1:49914-57799 GCF_000321355.1 Plasmodium cynomolgi strain B
GTATATATATGTCAGTGTTGTAACAATACGGGGTTAAAGTAGCAATATACAGGGGAATTTACATGACAAATAGAGACGGAGCACCACTCCGCTTTGTACATGTAAAAAAGCTCTACTAACCTTGCGCAGAAGTAAAAAAGAACCATACCAGCCGTTATGCTTAACCCAGCCACCATCAGTTTTCCATTGCCACTCAAGGTTGAAAGTTTATTTTTAAAGAACACACCAAGCGGATTGTATCCATATTGTGCTTCATATACTGAACAGTAAACTCGAGCGTTTACTGGGTCGTTTTTCAAGGAAACAACACCTTTGTGTCTAGGTACTGAAGCATTATACAACTCTTTTTCGTACGTTTCAGCAAACGGTTCTAATTCATAGCATATGGTACTACCACTATTGGCGTTAAGAAGTTTATCGGTGCACCTCGTGTTTTTGTACTTTCTGTATATGTCAAGACACTCATTTACAAACTTGCACATCTTTCCATACTCTTTAGTGCTAATATCTCCCAGCAAAATACTTTTTATTTTTTCAGCATTAACTTTAAAATAATATAATTTCAAAATATCTTCCAATTCTCTCTGATTCCAATCTAATTTAGTAAATTTTGCGAAATTTTCCACTACAGTTTTTCTAATATTTTCCTCAAAGTTTTTATTAAAAGATAGCATAAATTGAGGGACATTTTCAAAATTCCGTTTTTCGGCAGAAAACCATTCTGTTATATTTTTCATAAAAACATTGTTATCACCAAGAGCCCCTTTTAGTAACATAGCATCCAGGTTGCTAAAAAATTTGATACATTGAGTCTTGTTGTAATTAATTGCGTAACTCCCGGCTGTAATATCATCACATACCTTTCCGTAAGAATCTCCATCATACCTACCTTTCAATATGTCAAAATCGTATACAGGGGTATTCACCAAAAAGGGGTACTAAAGGGGGAAACGGGAAAATGCACGCAAGCATAAATATAGGCACGCACCCCGTGTACATATATGTATATATACATATATCTGTGCATGCGTACGTGCATACGAATACGCATACAAACATGCCTCCTTCTTTTAGGCGGAAAAGATACACTTTTCATTCCGCTTCCCCCCCTAAAAACCAAGGAAAGCAATCCCATATCCCACTAATGAAATATATAACAGTAAAGATTTTCCTATAAAAAGGAATTACAACACTTACCTCTTGTTGCAACTGCTTCGTGATAGCCTCCACCCTAGCTGTATCAGCCATTTTCCTTAAATTACAAAAAATAACGTTTTATTAAAACATGGAAGAAGGCAAGAAACGTGGTTTATCACTTGAAACTCGTTGAATGTGGTTCATGCGGGGAGCTTTTCCCTTTTTCTTAAAAATTGTTTTTTACGTATTTCTTAGGTACACTTATAATATAGTGCTAAAATAATAAAATAATAGCTACTTATTTTAATTTATAATTTTACTATCCACTTTTATTATTACTACTATTTCTAAAAAAAATTTTACTTACCCATACACAATAAAAACTATTGCCTAATTTTATCTAAAATTTAATTATAGCTAGTGTTATTTATAATTCAGAGAATGAAAAAATATCCGATTTTTTCATCGGATGCAGAAAAATGCAAAAAAAAAAAATTGGGACAGAATCCCATTAATAAATTATTTTATTGTGGATAAAAAAATAAAATAAACAAATGAATATGTTCGTATACCATAATTTTTTAATTCAGGGAAAAGTAGAATAATTAATTCTTGCAAAATAAGATAAAATGCGGTTTAAAAAAAAATATAATTGCTATTTGCGTATATACGATGCATTATAATGCAAAAGCCGCAATTTTTTGTAAAATCATTTTTTAACTATCCCATTTATCCATTCCAATTTATTTCTAAATATAGATAAAAAAAAAATAACTGCTTGCTGGATGCATATAAAAAAAAGATTATTATTATTATTACAGTTTGGGTTTGGAATTCCTTTTTCCGCTCAAATCGTAAGTTAAATTTTCATGGCAGGAGCAGACATTAGAAAAACAAAATGTATTTTTTAGTTAAATAACATATGCGTACATGTATACTAAAAGATAGTTAAAACAATGCACAAAAAATTCGCTAAAATTGCCTAAAAAGTAAGTGAATTTTCTATTAAAAAAATGCGAAATGGATTTGCAAATATGCACGAAAAATATATACATATAAAATAATTATGCATATGCCTCCCGGGGCCAATTACTCATAATGGGTTAGTCACCGTGCGGCACTCTTTTTTTAAAATAGCGCGTCCTAGGGGATATGACATTAAGTTTATTAAAAGGCAAATAACAAGCGCTTCCAGCCGTACAAATACCTTTCATTTGGTAAAAGGTTATGCATATACGTATGCGTTTTTTTTTTTTCTTTCTTTTTTTTTACTCCACCTAATAATTCATTTTAACTATATAATTGCGTTGTTTCGTATACACTGCATTCACCATTTGTCTTTTTGAAGGACAAAAAAATAACAACAAAAAAAAAAAATATTTTTTCCATTTCTTTTTTAATTTAAATGGAATTTAATATTGGCCTGATTGGTGACACGATAAAAAGGGTTAACAAATATTTCCATGCATAGGACATACACCACAACACAACTCAATGGCCGCTGCTCATCCGACCATGTTGCAACGCGGATGTGCTGCACACATGCGTTAGAAGGTTATCTATACACGACGTATATTAATGTGCACTTATATATATGTGTACATCCTGCAATGTTAATTAGCAGTAAAGTTCCCCTACAAATGGTGCCAAAAAAGGTGAACGAATGTTTAACTACCCTTTTCTAAAAGGAAACCTATAGAAGATGGGGGTCATACATTTTGTGGAGAATGCTGTAGAAGAAAGTATTGCCCGTACTCCCCTATACCTTGTAATATTTTTAGTAAATTATTACTATATTTAAATGTTATTCAAAAAGGAATTCCACCAATGCGTTAACAAAAAGTATGTGTTAAATTGGGCATCACCACTTTTTGCAAGACTTTATGTGTATATTTTTTCTGGGACAGTTTCTTTTTTTCCTCTATGTCTGTGTTGTGATAACGGTGGGGATGTCCTTGTAGAGGAATTTTCCTACGGGAAAAAGCCAACTTAAACTCTAATAATAGTAACATCTCTCTCCTTTGTGTCATTAAAATAGATGATGAGACCACCCACACGCATACCCCTTTTATTTTACCGACCTTTGTGCTCCTCTACAGGAGGTCCAGCTTCTTCACAGCCTAATCACTTTGAACCTCTTTTGTGATCAAACGATAAGCCGAGAGCGATTATCTAATACCCATAACGGCTTTTTCTAATTCTTTATCATATTTTAAGAGTCCTCTTTTTTGGGGTGAGTATTAGTAGGTGTCTCTTTTCACCACGGCATGGTTCCATGCTAACACAACCAACCATAAAAGTGGTCACTTCACCTGAGAAAACTTAACCTGTTCCCCCCCCTCCTACCTTATGATGCACAAGGGTTAAAAGGCAATGCATGCATGCGTATTTCTGCGCAGAGTTTACTACCAAGTATATACCCCCACGCACACACAGCTTCTTTTCCCATTTAATATGTATCTTTTTCTGCTCCTTGGCCGATGTCCCTTCGCAGAAAAATAAATCATTTATTTCTCAAAGAGTGAGAGGTCCCATCTAATTAAATTTTATTTAATTGAAATGGTAAAATTGGGGATGTTCATACACCTTTTGGTTACATATTACGGTCAAAAATTAAACATATCAAATTTAAAAAAAAAAAAATCAGTATATTCAGAAGCATAAATCGTGCCATTGTTATGCAAAATGTTTCAGCTCCAATTTGGTAAATAACCTTCCCCAAGTGGGTACTCCACTTCATCGTGCAGGTAATAATTTTGACTATCTCATGCAAACGAAGGATTGTCTACCGCTCTGAGCATGCTGCATTTTGTGTAGAACCAACAGTTCTTTGATAGTACCAGGTCCATTTTTCGTTTTTCTCTTCAATCGCTTTGTTACTTCTTCAAATGTGGCATTCTTACCGATACTGTTGATGTACCCATCACGGGGATTTTCTTCTGTTCGTTCTAACCCTTTCACTTGTCTCCTATAAGGGTAACGCCCCGATTGAATAGCTGTCTAAATTACCGACCTGTGACTGCCTACCCCCCTGTGCAGTTCTCTCCTAAGAGAAAGTATTACATGGTGATGTTTAGCACATACCGCCTAGGGGGGGGGAGGTTACTTTCTCATGGTATTCAAAGTTCCGGAAGAATCGAATCCCTCACTTCCCAGCGATTGGGAGGAGTCGTACGTTGAATCTCCCATCGTTTGCGACGAGCCGTGCGATGAACCTCCCAACGTTTGCGACGAGGCATACGTTGAACCTCCCAACGTTTGCGACGAGGCATATGTTGAATTTCTTAACGTTTGTGAAGCCTCACGTGTTGAACTTCTCACATTTGGCGACGCCCCATGTGTTGAACCTCCTAACGTTTGTGACGAGGCGTATATTGAGTCTCCCAACGTTTGCGACGAACCGTACGATGAACCTCCCAACGTTTGTGATGCCCCACCTGTTGAACTTCCCAACGTTTGCGAAGAGGCATATGTTGAACCTCCCAACGTTTGTGACGCGCCGTATGTTGAGTCTCCCAACGTTTGCGACGAGCCGTATGTTGAATTTCCAAACTTTTGGGACGAGTCATAGGATGTGCTTTCCAAAGTTTGCGTTGACTCAACGGTATTAGTAGTAGTAGCAGTCTCCATACTTTGCGATGCATCACGCGTATTGCCTCTCATCCTTTGAGAAGCATTATGGGACATATAGTTTATCGGTTCCGAACCTGAGTCCATGCTGCTCATTTCTTCATACAGTCCTTGTTCATACGGATGTCCCATTCTTCTCCAAGTTCGTCTTCTTCTTTTCTTGTCTCCACCATAAAGTTTTCCCAGTGGGGTGTACTGAGAGAGAAAAAGGTGAAGGAAAAAATTAATCCATATGCAGTAGCGCAGACGTGAAGGAGTAGGGGCCGACTGGACGATTCACACGCACGGGTAGAAGGGAGCCACTCAGTAGCATGCTCCCCCTTCCGAGACTCGATCACTAGCAAACTAGCTCACTAACTCGATAGCAAACTAGTTCACCAACTCGATAGCAAACTAGCTCACCAACTCGATAGCAAACTAGCTCACCAACTCGATAGCAAACTAGCTCACCAACTCGATAGCAAACTAGCTCACCAACTCGATAGCAAACTAGCTCACCAACTCGATAGCAAACTAGCTCACCAACTCGATAGCAAACTAGCTCACCAACTCGATAGCAAACTAGCTCACCAACTCGATAGCAAACTAGCTCACCAACTCGATAGCAAACTAGCTCACCAACTCGATAGCAAACTAGCTCACCAACTCGATAGCAAACTAGTTCACCAACTCGCTAGCAAACTAGCCCACCAACTCGATAGCAAACTAGTTCACCAACTCGCTAGCAAACGAGATCGCCGCTACTGCGCTTACCTTGTACAGCATGAACATCCCGAGGGATCCCAAAAGGACAGTAAAAGAAACCAGCGTCAGCTTGCTGCCAAGGGACAAATCTTCCATATCGTATCCAATATATCTGCTCAAAAATCCCTTCTTAGCAGGCTTATAATAGTCACAATTTATTGGGCCATATATGGCGGCATCACTATTTGTTTCGACAAGTTTCCTATATTTGAGATCTGGATACAATCCAGTTTTGTACGCTTCCATAAAGGAATTCATTTCCACGCATAAAGTACTGGGATTAAATTTGGAGTGTGAATTACCCGAACACTTAAGGTCCTTAATTCGTCGATAAATATCCAGACATTGATTTACAAATTCACAACAAGAAGCAAAATTGGCATTATCTGGAGAATTCATAATTTTTTTAATGTCTCCTAAATTTTGTGAAAAATAAAATAACTTGGCTATATGGTCAAGCTCGTAATAATTTCCATAAGAATTTTTAAATTTCTTAAAATCATCTAAAAGTCCTTTTTGTAGTCCCTCTGCCAGACCATTAATGTATCTAATCATGTGATTTGACGTCAGATCTATATTGACTTTATTTTCATCAAATAATTTTTTTATGGTATCCCAGATGTCGTCATTCACTTTAATTCCTCCTCTGTGGATTACATTGTCGATAATACTAAACAGCTTTACGCAATTCTGCTTGTTGATGTATTCGGAGCTTCCTTTCAATCCCCCACACATGGATTCGAATTCGCTGTTGTAAATACCTCGCAAGCTGTCAAAATGGTAATCTGGCCAGTAGTTCATAAATTTATACTGTAATAGAGGGGAACGAGGGGGGGAGTTGGTGAAGAAGGCGCACACGTATATAATATGTATGTCTATATATACACGTATGTTGAGAGGAGTGTGAGACTGGGTAAGTGCATTCATAGATTTTGTGCACCCTTTTGGATGGATATATTTCATATCAATCGGTATGCAAAATGCCCCCCTCGGAGGAGACATACGCGGGAGGAGAATCAAATGTAGCGGGAAACACTCCTCCCTCTAAAATAACCCGCGCAACAAAACGAACCTCGTTCTGCAACGCCTTGACAACTGCCGTGTCTTTCAGTAAATTCTCATTCTCCCTTGTTTTCGACATGGTCGTAGATGATATCACAATAAACGGGTGGGGGTGGGATGTTCAAGCAAAAGGGTGGTGCATTCACCAGGAAGGTCTACCAGATATCTATGTCTGATGCGTACATCAATTTCGTATCTCGGCTTCGTATATCCGGCCTTATATATGCAGTACTAAATCAGCTGCGTAAATTATACCAGCAAAACTGACGCACAAATAAGACCTTTTAAGTCAGATGCATAGGTATAGTTGCACCCTTCGGGAACACCGACGAAAAAGGTCTACCCTGCGCAAACGCGGTAGAAGTTACTCCAAAAAAGGAAAAAAAAACGAAAGAGAGTATGTTAGAAAAAGCACTTTTTTCTCTTTAGTTCTGGGGTCAACAAGTTCTGTTCATGCAAAGGGCCCCTATGAGGGATACTAAAATGCGACCTTATAAATATTACGTCTCGAAGAGTGATAATGTTTTTTCTTCTTCCTTTCGGTGTAGCTACCCATAGGTATAAAAAAAAGCGCTAAAATGATAACTGCACAGAAATGTATATATTTATGTATGCATACACGGTATATGCTACAAACGCGAAGCAACAATATGCTTAAGTTAAACTGATGAAATTTACAAGGTTAAATGAACGTTTAGGGTGGAGCTAAAAATTCAGCTAAATTTGTTATTTTGATTTTTTTTTCCCACATTAAATAGTAGTTTTTTTTTTTTTTTAATATGTACATATGCATTTATCTAATTAGTGGAAAAAAAAAAAGAGTGTTCTCCGTCACTAGGTATTTCTCTTACAGTGGCAACATTATTGTTACTTTTTTTTTTTTTTAAATTATTCTTTTCATCATTTTAGTATTTTTTTTTCAATTTATTTTATTTTATTTATTTGTTTTTCTCGCGCTGTTCGAACATTCCGCGCCAATGGATAGTAGAGTACCCCCTGTGCGACAAAACATACCTTTAGCAATTTTTAAAATGAAAAGAGAAGAAAATAATGCAATGTAGGTCAACGCACAGTATAGCATACGTGTATTCAGCGGAACTACGCAAGTACGTACTACGCATGCATATGTGAAAAAAAAAAGTGCTTGCACCCTCACGTACAGCAAGTTGCTTCTGTGCCTTCTAATAAACCTTTATTTATAAACTGGGACAGTTAAACTTGTCATGCTTTTCACCCTCTAATTGTCTACATATTTGAAGAATTAAAATTTACTCTGCTTGACACTCAAAAAAAAAAAAAAAAATAACGAACG
>NC_020395.1:57809-64009 GCF_000321355.1 Plasmodium cynomolgi strain B
AAAAAAAAAAAAAAAGCGCGAAAACGAATAAAGTTTGTTTTTTTTGCCAATTTTTAGTTTACGCAAAGGGAGAAAGAGGGAATATTCATTAGCGTGGCAATTAATTTTTTTTTTTTTTTTTTCTTGTTCCATAACGATGCGCCATCCTTTTGGTATACCGAAATTGACCAATTAGCCATTTGTCCCACCATCAACTGGATTAATAGGTATAAATATTTTTGCACTCCTATTCACTCATATGTTGTATTGCTGAATAAATGCCCCTTTAGAGTTTGTCCTCTCTTTTTAGCGTAGCGGGGAAAACAGGACGAGCTTTTTACGTTTCCCCTCTGCGCAGTGCTACCCATTTACAGTACCGTATGGATCATATGATGTCGTCTAAAATGGACGTCATTCACCAATTCACAAGAAAAATAATTATTACCATGACATTATGTTACACTTTGAATGCGTGCAAAGCTTGTCCAAATGGCACATTCTCTCTCCCACATAGAGAGAGATAGCAACGAAATGAAATTTCTTCTTTGCAAAATGTAACCATGACGTCCCAGGGGACATATCGCACAGGCAGTCTGCACACGTCGCCTATGTCTATCTGTTTATATAAGCAGTGTTAGAATGCCACGTGCTAAATGGTACATACTAAATGGTACATACTAAATAGTAAATGCTAAAATGCACGCACAATTTTTTTTTCTCATTTCACTATTCGCAACGTGCGCGATGCTCCCTGTTTCCATTCCGCATCGCCCCCATGTGCACCCCAACAGAGTTCCCTTTTAGTGTCCACTGTTCATCTCACCTCTCCGCCTTCCTAGCAGGGGCGCTCCTTACCATTCTATGCATGTCGCCGTAGCTGACCAGCCCTGCTGTGCGAACGAGTTTAATTCCTCTTTCTCTTTCTCCACTTCCTCCTATGTTGGCAGTTTATTAGACGAGAACAGACATACCACCCGCTCAATTCACCCTACCGCAGTAACAAACGTCGCACTGCTCTTCCGTGTCCCCCACTCCAAAGGGTGCATACCTGTCTATACAACCACGTTCCATGTGACTCTACAAATTATTGTTGCGATCCAAATAATGTTTCTTCCTCTTCACTGTTTTGTTCACCCACAATTGGTCAGCATCGCTGAATGGTCGCACACGAAATTATTTTCCTTTTTCGGCACTTTTAGAGACCCATTAAGCTGAGGTATATTCAGGGGTGTATGACTGCTTCGCGGCTTCGCTGCTTCACTGCTTCCTGCTTAACCGCTCGCTTTTTCCTCAATTCGTTAGCGTATATAAGTAACATCTTCACACATATCGGCAAAGACCCTGTGGGTTGCCTCCCCCGCTCGCCGGTAAAGAAAAAGTGCCGTCTACCTGTGGGCATTCTCCCCATCTGAGCGATAAGCAGGTAAAAAGCTTGCATTTTAGATACGTACTTTTTTCTATGATTAAAGGTTTCACTTCATTATGTTCACGAGAGAAGCACAGTTTCGGCATAAAAAGAAATTCAAAACAAATGCAGATAATAGTGAGATGTCTACCCATTTTGATACACATGAAATGCTAATTCATTTGTGAACACTGATTGGAACGTTAATGATAACCATTAGAATAACCATAAGAATTATAACCCACCGCTCGATAGGCAGTAAAAACAACGCCTTGTAAGCGTATCAAAATAAAGTAATAATCCTCTTCAGCATAAAAAAAAAAAAAGAAAAAAAAAAAAAGCATAGAATTTAAATAGGTCCCAAACAAACCACTAGAGGAGGCTTATAAATATGCCAAAGGAGAAAAAAACATTCCTACGCAGGAAGGTGAACACACATGATGGCTGCCTCGACTCTTGCGTAGAAACATATTCTACTCTTCCCCCATTTTTTCACCTCTTCAAAAGCCTGGATCCTCAAAACACCATGAAATAAATATAGTACAAACATATTTAGGCATATTTTTATAAAAAAGTTTATACTAATATTAATTAGGGTAAAGGGGGATTGATTCTACATCTACACATACATCTATATATATATATATATATTTGTATATACATCTGCATCTATATACATCTATATACATCTATATACATCTAAATATACATCTAAAAATACATCTAAAAATACATCTAAATATACATATATATACATCTAAAAACATCTATAAATACCTACATATACATCTATATAAATCATTTATATATGTGATAACACAAAGGATGAAAAAATAATCAAGTATCATGAACTGGTACATATGTAACACGGAAGCAAGGGAGTGGTGTAATCATTCATAAGTTTGACGAAGTGTTGGAACTAACCACATGAAAAAGGATGGGTCATAGATACGGAAATGACACAGCATAGTGGTGCACAGCTGGTGTGTTCAGCATGTGGGAAGGGACTGGGGGGAGGAAGCGAGCAGGGAGATTTTCTGCACACCCGCGTTCCTTTTTTTAGGTAAGTTTAAAAAGATTCATACGTACCGTCTCAAAAATTTTACACATTCAAATATTATTAGTACATGATAGGATGCGCTGCATTAATCCCGGCTTTCTCTCGTCTTCTCCCCCCTCTTTCAATCACACACTTTTGCTTCAAAAATGTGAAAAAAAACAATTTTTTTTTTTTTTTTTTTCCTATTAATTTGTTTATACAACAAAAATAGTATCACAATAAATCATTACTATCGAATGTGATCGTTTTTTTTATTGTGTTTCCTTCTTCCTCTCACCTCCATGTGTGTTGATACTATTTTCTTCTAACATGTAAAATAAACTTCTTTCAGGTCGTGCGAGAGAATTTCACTTCGAGAACTAAGAGCGTCCAAAGGCGCAGCGGCATATATACATGTATACATGCATATATATATATATATATGCCTCCAACGCCTCCACCCCACGAGGATATTTTTTTCTTCCCTCCTCCAACCGTTCAATCACCCATATACTGCAACGTACAGCGACAGCATAACTGTATGCTTATACTTATGAACGGAGAGTGAGGCGGCCGTACTATATACGCATATTGCTCACTTCTATCGAGGTCTCCTCTGTAAATTCATACATAATGGTGTAACAGATACCCACCCCCCTTCTTATTTCTTCTTATTATTTGGTGACAAACTTTACGATGGGGAAAAAAAAAAAAATCATTCACAAGTTTCGTTTTTTCTGCTCATGACACCTTTCTTCAATAATAATCGGCGATTCGCTCCCCATCTTGAAATTACATAAAATGTCGCTTTTAAAAATTGGGGTAGATGTGCAGAAAAATACATATCATACTTAGAAAGAGGATTATCTTCTTCCCTGTTGCTACTGCTGCTGTTCGTTTCTGCCACAAATTAACAAAGTGGGAGATTCGCAGAGTGGCGTGAATGAGCAAAACGATTGGTAATTTCCCCTCACTGGAACACTTTGTCACGCGAAGGACTGTCTCGTTCTCGCAAGTTTCAATTCTTCCATTCGCAGGCACTTCTAACCGTACTTCTCATCAACGATCAGACGCCGGTCATGTTAAAAGGCACTCCCCGGAAGGAAGCATCCCCTCAGCCTTTCTTCTTCATTTGTGTGACCCTCGCTTGAACGAATCAAGAAGACATGCTCAGTTTTCTTCATGTAACAGCGCGAGCGAAGTGAATCCCCGTTTCTGCTTATTCTCTCTCTTTCCTTCCTTCCTTTTGTCATACCTTCGAATAGCACCTGTGCTGCGTTCTTCTCTACCTTGTGTCTAGGACCGCTATTCATGCAAACTACAAAGATACTCTCCTTGGAACGTAACATATAGAAGAAGTGTGCAGATGGTCTTTCTTTCTTTCTTTTCTTTTTTTTTTTTTTTTTTTCCCCTTTGGTGACACATAAAATATAGCCCTTCTTATCCCTCTGTTATTATACACATAAATATATCACTACTACATTTACATAGAGAGTTTGTATATATAATAAAAAGATAAACCAGTTAATGTTGCACAGATTTGTGTTGAGACCTACGATCCATTATCCATTCTCTCCACAGCCATACATACTAACAATTCCACCTCCTCCTGCGCCTATTCATACGCGTCCTCCCGCACCTCCAACACAAAGGCTTCCCTTCCTCTCTCCATCTACCCGTCAAGCACACCTAATTCCTCGTTGATTGGTAACTAATGCTATAAGTGTCATCTGTGACCGTCGACGCCCCATCAAACGTACTACTTCCATCAAACGTACTACTTCCATCAAACGTACTACTTCCATCAAACGTACTACTTCCATCAAACGTACTACTTCCATCAAACGTACTACTTCCATCAAACGTACTACTTCCATCAAACGTACTTCTTCCATCATACGTACTACTTCCACCATACGTACTACTCTCATTAAAATCGCCCATACGATTCGCGTAGTAATTATCGCGTTCTATGTCTCTCCATGTCCTTTTGACATTGTCCATTCGGGGGTTGAACTTGCCTCCCATCGGGGTGAACTGTAAGTGGAGAAAAAAAAAGAATACGCACATATATACATGTGTACATATGTGTACGTACATACATACAGTCACACACACACACACACACACACAGGCACATACACCCAGGCACATCTCGCGGGAGAACCCCTTTCGGCATGGCACAAACGAAACGGCTGCGCCGCTTAATCCATCGCCTCGTCTTACCTTATACAAAATAAACATGGACAAAAATAAACCCACAAAGGAGAAAAAAGTAATCATCGTAAGACCGAAGGGCGTTACATCTCGCTTGATGTGTTTGAAGAAGCTAAACGTTGGGTAGCTCTTGTAAAGGGACTCGTCTAAATCACACCTAACTCTGGCTGTATCGGGGTAGTCCCTCAAAGAACCAAATCGATTATGACTCTTCAAAGGGCGATAAAGAATCTTGTCATAGTTATCAAAAAAAACATGCAATTCATTGCACACTGTACTGTTGGTAAGCCTATCATAGTATTCGGGGGGACACGTATAATTTAAAAAATCTCTGTACACATCTATGCAATCATTTACAAACTCACATGTTTTCTTGTAGTCCGCATGATCATGACTTGATAATTTTTCTCGAATGCCTGCAACATTCTCACTAAAATAAAATAACTTCACTATTCCCTTCAACAGATCATTATCTTCGTAGAGTTCCTTGATCATATTAATATTTTTCATCATTTTTTTCTTTGCTACTTTTTTAAAATAGTATAAAAAATTAGTCAAGTGCTGGGAATAAACACCGTAGGACACAGGTTCACTATAATTTAACTTCACAAAATCATCATAAATGCCTCGCAATGTATCATGATGTTCTCCTCTAACAACATCCTCTACGTATCCAAAAAAAGCCATACAGACATCATTTTCTACACTTCCACTCGATTGTGAGTTAATTTCTTTACATAATGAATCGTAGTTGTTATAAACTTTGAGCAATTTCGAGGCATTTAACTTGGGCCATATGTCCAAAGTGCGGTACTAAAAAGGAAGGTGCGCGGAAAGAAGTGAAGCAATATGTCGTACACGATGCGCATTATATTATCATTGCGTCCATAAAGAAAAACTGCTTATACGTGGGCGTATAAGCTGATACGTAACATCACGATCAGAAAATACTATTATACTCTTGCAATCCACATTGCATATACATGTGATGTACTAATAAGGCGCGCGCAACACATGTGCAACGCACGCCAGAGCACATATGAAAAAATGCTAAACTAAACGAACCTCATCTTGCAGGGAACTGATGATAGCTGTATCAATTAATCTTTTTTGCGCCATGTTCAACAGGGTGGGAAAAATAATAAGTACACTTTTTCTTTACAAGTTTTGCTTGTTGCGAGAAAAAAGGCAATGTAAAATATTAGGATCTACTTCTCAAAGGAAGAGTTAGAATTGGGATTATAGTTTTGCTTATCAGGCGCTTTGCAAATGCGCAAATAAATGAGCAAAAAAATAGAAAATAAATAAACAAATAAATATATTGTATCAAGCGCGCATACGCGGTAGAAGTACTCCCAATTTGTGAATAAATAATACATTCATACGGATATATATATTTAGGTACATATGTTTATGTATATATGCATACATGGTATATAGCAGCTAGTACATAAAACATAAAACATACATTCGCGCATCAAGCTTTGCAATTATCTTCGGCGGCAGTTCCTACTGATTGATTTTTTCATAGCATCTCATTAATAAAATTAATACTTTAAA
>NC_020395.1:64089-79032 GCF_000321355.1 Plasmodium cynomolgi strain B
AAAATTAAAATTAAATTTAAAATTTTTAAACCTAACTAAAAAAAAAAAAAAAAAAAAAAAAAAAAGAAAAAATGGCAAATTACGACTTAATAGACTCATAAGTATATAATTCATTTTCCGCATGTACATTAGGTGAATAAATGTTAAAATTTTTTTTACATGTAAAATAATTGCAAAATGTTTATTTATTATATATATAAATGTTCTCCCCAGATAATAAAACGTATAATAAATATTTTTTACTAGTCCTTATTTCTAATTTAATAAATTTTTCTATACATAATGGCCCGAATATAAAATACGTATAATATTATCTCGTATGTAAAATAAAATAGCAAATAGTAGTAGTATAGTATAGTAGTACTTCTTTTATGCGCAGTTTTTTTTTTTTTTTTTTTTTTTATAGGCTGTTGTGGATTGGTTCCCATTACTGAACAAATTTTAGTGCCGCTAAAAATGCAAATTTGTAAAGCATATTCTATATAATAATATACTACTTATTTACATGCGTCGCTTTTGCTAAATTTACGCTTAAAAATTTTTGCTCTCTTTAAATAACTTTATACGGTTTCAATGTGACTTATAATAGTGTAATGTACTTGGAAGATAAATTAAACTGCTGCATATAATTTTTTCTTAGAATTATGTAAAAATTAATAATGCATAATATGCTTTTTATCGCGTTATAAAATGTAAGGCAATGATGAGCAATGGGGGGAATTCAGTCGAGGAGAGGGTCTACGCGAGATGAGAAAAAATGCACATTTAAATAAAACTAAACGTAGTTATTATGGAGTGGGAATAATATTTCTACTGAAAAGTTTTATTCATTCATTTTCCTGATTTATTGATTGCAAAAAAGAGACAATTGGCATTTAAAACTCTTGAATATAGGAAAAAAAAAAAATCATAAAAAAACACATTGTAATTATATGAGAATGCATTATTTATTATCTGCCCATTTATTTCAATTATGGACTAAATTTTACATTTTACTTAAAAAAAGGATGAATAAAAACAAGATATACAATGTGCACAAATTGCTCGTTACATCAGCAGTGCTCCTAATTAAATAAGCTAAAAAAAAAAGAAAATTCGCACTTAATGATATGTTCGCCAATTTTTTTATCCACCTTCAGAGCTATTGTGAGCAATAAGAATAAAAATAAAGTGTTATTTTTTTTCTTTTTGAAAATTATTATTAAAAAAAAGGTATGCAAAAAATATGCATGTATAATAATGTAATAAAATTTACTCGTTGCCCAATTAAATTAAATAAACGTACATTAAGCGTTATTATCCCATTATTGGGCATTCCTTGGAGTAGTCACTTTTACGCGCTCGAATATGGCACGTAAAAATTATGTATATTATAAATATATAATATATATATTCCCCTTCTAGGAAAAAAGCAAATATAAAAAATTTTAAAAAGGTTTTTTTCATTGGCGATCCAATATTAATTGTCTTTACGAGCCAAATTATCATTTAAAAAAAAAAAAAAGGGGGGGAAATTTTAAGAGAAAAAAAAAAGGAAAAAAAAAATGGAAGTATAAATTTGGCAAAAATGAGTAAGCATACATTAAACTCGACACAGTAAAATGTGCCTTTTTTTACTTTCTTACTTTTGCGAGTTTTAAGAAAAGAATTAAGCGCAATAAATATGTACTTTATCTTTTTTTTTTTTTTTTTTCGCTGCGCTATATATTATATGCATACACTGCGCACGATATTTCATAAATGTTCACTAATTGGTTGATTGATTGGACAACTTCGCAAAATAGGCATGCAACTTCAAAATGAATGAAAAATGTATCAACGAACTACATATGCAAAATAAATGCTACTCATTCGTCATTTTTTTTTTTTGGCATCCCTTTATCACTCTTTTTTTTACTTTTAAATGGCCACTTTTATCAAGAGAACGAAACCCGTCGCGCAGGCATATTTCGCCAAACGTTTATTAATATATTCTGTATCAAATTGTTTAAAAAAAATTGAACGGCTGATGAGTGGAAACGTGTGCGAAATGGGTTATAATTATGAAAGTAGTTTGGCTAGCTTTTTTTTTTTTTTTTTCCACTCCTTTTGGCTCGAAATAGCACTGCCTTTTTTACATGTATGTATGTACATTAAAACTTTTTCTTTTTTTCCTTTTTGTGAAAAATTGTGTATTTTGTGCGAATAATACATGCAACGTAGCACAAAAAAGTAATTTCGCTTTTCTCACATGTGCTAATTTTCGTTTTCTCTTATTCTGACAACTGTTAAAAATACACACAAACGCAGCTTTTTAGTCAACCAGTTTTATTTATGCATATTGCCAACACAAGAACTCTCATTCCGCGCACGAAAAAATTAAGGATATACCAGTAATATTAGTAACATTTAAAGTAATGCATTAATGTAGTTTTTTTTTTTTTTCATCTTTTTTTTGGGGGCATTTAATTAACGAGTCTTTCGTTTAATGGTTCCAAATTACCCCACAGACAAAAGTAAACAATTTTTTATAAATTAAGCGATTCATACGCAAATGCACACGTAGCCTTCAACTTGGTGTTAATAAATTGTTCCCAAAAGGAAAAAAAAAAAATGTGTGTGTAGTGGAAAGCTTTCTACTTAATTATTATTCTGTAATATGGGAAAAATGCGTATGCAAGTATTGTCCAGGGGTGACACATGAATATATATATATATATATATATATATTGTATGCACAATGTATATTGGCCCATTCTTTTGTACTATTAAGTGTGCAACGTATTATATTACATATGCACAGTCTCCACTTGCTGTGTTGAACGCATTGGCTAATTTCCCCTTTTTTGTGACCACTTGAAATACATTAATCTCTCCCTGCTAAATCATTTAAATAACACAATTGCGGTGAACACATGGAGCGATTAAAAATTAAATTCACTAAAATGAAAAGGAATCGCGAAGTTTGAATTCGTTATAAAAAAGTATATAAATAAGAAATATATAAAAAAAAATATATATAAAATTTTTTTCTGTCTAGCTAGGAAGTGTACATATAATATAAACATATACAGCACGAAAAATTTATAAATATTTTTTATATTTTATCTAACTGGTTTATTCGCTAGCAAAATTTTAAACTATCCCTCTTTCGCGAGGATTAACAAGAAAAAGGGTTCTTAAAATAAAAAAAGTTTTCATCATAAATTTAAATACAGATAATAATCAGTTAAATTATAACTTGAACGCAGCTTGAGATGGCATTTTAATCCGAAGAAACGAAAGTTTCGTGAAAATAACTACGCCATTCTTTACTTATATGCATGCATTCGCAAACAGACGTGCTTACATACATATAAATGTGCGCAATGTTAATTCGTATTGTTCATCACTTGCGTTGTTTAACGATTTCTGCTGTCTACACAAAATTGCGTTTAACTCGATTAGTGTTACTCTCTATACCTACAAAACCTTCTTCAATATAAAATGATACAATTTCCATTCCTCCGAAGGTTTCCACATTACAATCATATGAAAAATCGGCTACTTAGAATGTTGCCTGAGTTGCATCTGATATGCCTACATATTGGAAGAAGTAAAAACTACTACACCTACCTTTTTGTGTTTGATCCTGCTTCTTTTCACCAAATTGGTTGGCCAAGTTTGAATATTTTCCTACTGCCTAAAAATGGTGATTAATTAAAACACCACTTGGGATGTCTCATCAAATTTCAACATACAGATTGAGTACTACCGATTTCAAAGGTTTCGTCGACATAAAAGTGCAACTTCCAATTGGTATTCCCCCCGTTATGCATTTGCTTCTCCATCACCGTTGCAAAAGGCGCTGTCCTCTTGCACATGCATAAATATGTATCACAATTGGGACTTCAAATTGGCTATTCAGATTATCTGCACTTCTAGCTATCTTCTTCTGTTCTCTTAAAATGTGAAAGATTTACATTTTGGATCAATTGTGCCTTATATTACATTGTTTGTACAAAAAGGAAAGTCTTCCACACATACAAACCCAACGCAAGCTTTCCGCATATCAGATTAATATAGAGATCTCCACTTTTTCCAAGGAATCGAAAGATAGCTAGATATACAAATATTCATGGCACATTCACACCGTCGTCCTACTAATCTTCTTGCTCGTCATCCTCCCCACCTTAACCATCTATCATACACATTCTAAGACATGTACGAGGAGTTATCATCCCCGTAATATCCTCCATAAGAAGATCCCTGTCGTCTTCCATATGATGATCCTCTTTCGGTTCCGAAATCAGATACACTTTCACTTCCGAAATTAGTTCCGGTTTCAGTTCCGAAATCAGATACGCTTTCACTTCCGAAATTAGTTCCGGTTTCAGTTCCGAAATTAGATACGCTTTCACTTCCAAAATTAGTTCCGCTTTCACTTCCGTACTCAGTTCCGAATACACTGTCTAATTGATCTCCATAGTAATCTGTGTATTCTCCTGTGCGTTGATATACCGAGCTCCTCCATCTTCGTGTCCTTTCTGCCTCCTTGGAACCGAACAATCTGTTAATTGGGGTTAACTGCGCAAAAGGGGGAAACGAAAAAAAAACATTTATGCTGGGTTGATGCAAATTGGTCATTGAGCAAACGTAGGAGTAATACAAAAATAGGATTATACACATAAGTGCGCACAAACAGCTATTTGTTACAAAAAATGGGAAATATCTCCACTCACCTTATACAAAAGGAAGAAAAACATAAGCACTCCTAACATAGAAAAGGAGCTTACAATTAACTTGTTAAACCCTGTTAAAAATCCTGAATTGGGTTGAGCGAAGAAACTCTCAATGGGTCGACTACCATACTCCCTTTGATTAAACTTGCACTGGAGTCTATATTCGAAGATACCATCTCCATAACCTTTAATAAGAGCCTTCCTACGTTCAATATATGGGTACAACCGATTCTTATATCCATCTTTGATATCTTCGAATAATTTACATATGTTCTTAGGTTTAGTTTCTTCTGGCCAATGAGCAGAACAAACTTCCGGGTAGTAAACATTAAATATATCAAGACAATCGTTGATGAAATGGCAATAGGGTACATAGGATTCATCATGATTCGCATTAAATCGTGCTGTAATATCTCCAAGATTTTCCCAAAAATAATACAATTTCATTACGTTTCTTAATTTTACATTATCCTTGTTTAAAACTTCTGCATCATTAAGGATTGGTTGAACATTCGCTTTAATTAAACTTTCAATTAAACTAACAAATTTATCCAAATTCCAATTAGTAAATACATTCGGATCTGTCTGCTTTTGATATGACCACTCGATAAAAAAAGAACCAAATTTCATGATTTGTAAATATATCTTTACCGCCACGATTAATATTTTCCAAAAAACCAAAAAAAATGGGACAAAGTTCTCGATCATTATCATTATATCCTCGTACATTTTTCATTCGATCACATATTAATTTGTAATTCTCTTTGTATTTATTATCTAAGTCATAGTTTTTATTATAATTAGGCCAATTTTTCAAAAAGTCTCGAAAAAAAAAAAAAAAAAATTATAATTATCAAAAAAAATAAGAATTTTTGCTTCTTTTTTCAATGTATATTTAAAATATTCTAATAATAATCAATGCAAAGGTAGTATTAATCAAAATATATACATATATTTACATGCGTATATATATATATGCGTACCTCATATTGCAACTGTTGACGAACTTTTTGCAGTTTATTTATAGTAGCCATGTTGAATTCGTGGAATTATAAAATGTATAAATTACTAAATTTCATATTACATAACCAAGTCGAAGGCGCATAATTTAAGGGAAAATTATGTCAAACTAATTTAAAACAGTAAAAAATATGAATAAATAATGTATTTTTTCATAACCAGAAATATTCCTTAATTATATGCTGTTAAATGATAATGCTAATCTATTTGGAATAATGTATCACGTGAACTTTTTAAATTTAAAAAAAAAATAAAGTTATAAAAAAAAAAAGGGCAGTAAAAAAAAGTGTTAGAGAGTTAATTGTGGCGCACTGTAAAATAACTACATATGACTAATTATGCGTCAATAATGAATAATGTATTTTCAAAATTGGAATATTCTGAAACAAGAAAAGAAAATTTTACTCAATGTAAAAATTATGCATACGCATATAAGCGATGTATATGTGCGTATATATGTTTGCAATTTCATCCCTATTTTACAAAGTAAAGCGCAAGCAAAAGTTAGCAAAAAAATGAATAAATAGGATAAATAAATTAATAAATATATATACAAATATATAAATAAATAATAAATAAATATGCGTATATTTGTACATACATAACATAAAGTATTTATAATTTTTCGTTCAATTTATTTACATAATTATCCCTTTTTATCCCCTTAAAGAATACGCTGTTCAGTGAGCGCGAGGCAGTAAAATAAAAATTTTGCAATACTTAGATTCGNAAAAATTAGATAATTATGATTTTTTTTCTCTTTTTAAAATTTACTCCTTTTTTGCTTTTTATCATTTAAATAAATATGTCTCAAAAAAAAAAAAAATTCTTTTACTTGGTCATTTTTCTATATTCCAGGAAAAAATTACATAATTGTTCCTAATGGCAAAATTGCCCAGGAATATTTTACAAAGGCGATTTTAGGAGAAGTCGTGAGTAGCTGAAAAATTGTAATAAGCGGGGAGACGCGTGATGGGTGACGCGAAATAAATTGACTATCCGCGATGTGATCTATAACCCGTACGCATTATAAATATATATTATATATATGTATGTATATGTATATATGTATATGGTATATATGTGTATATATGTATATATATGTATATGTATGCGATGCTAAGCACATTTGTCCGCGCATTCTACATTTTACGCGATTTTCCTCATCGCTGCATTCATTTTTGGCGAGTAAAGTCCAAAGGAACGCGCCGATCGATTGAAGAACAAACGGTGTACTTATCATTTCACTTGAAAGGTTAGGAAAAATAAAGTTTCCATTCTCGAACTGGAAATTGTATTATATGTTTATGCGCAAATATTTATTTTTACTTAGCAATACGTGCATGACTGCCTATCGCTTCGCAGAAACATTTATAGTGAATTACGCTTTACTAAAATGTGAAAAGAAATGGACATGCGTGCTGAGTGTTATTTTTTATTGCAAATATTGCAAAAAAAAAGGTTTATATCAAATTTAACTTTTTTAATGCAATGCGAAAAAAAAAAAAAAATAGCCCTCATATAATGCAATAATGAATGAAAATACGTTTGGACAATTTGGCACATTTAACTCTTAAAGTGTATTTTTCCTTGTCCCAACCATTCCATTTTTTAGCGGAAAGTTATTCATAAAGGACGCGCAGCAGTGCGTCAAAAGTGAAAGGTGAAAAGTTCGATAAAAATGGAAGAAACTAATTTTAATCTTTTCACTTAACTTGCCACACGGTAAAAAAAAATTGCTCCCTGGGAAAAAACGTTTCACCCCTCCGTCATATTTGGTATTGCTTTTTTTTTTTGTTTTTTTTTTTTTTTATCCTCCTCTTTGATTTTCGACTGCCGATTAGCCGCTTAACATATATTATTTATCCCCTCCAGTGAAGCAAAATAAAAATGGAATGAATAATCCAGCAGTTTTCTTCCCCTTTCTATGTATATACCACCCCTAGTCCATTTTAATTCTTCTTCCCGCAAAATTGGGAATGTTTTTTCCCATTCATCACCTCTGTGTGTGCGCACGTGCCACTCAGTGATCTCCTCACGTAATAAAATGAACTGCGCATTCGCTTTTCAGTAGCATATTTTTACGCTGCTACACTTGTACATACACAATTAGAGTCTGTTAACCAAAGTGAAACAGGACCGGTGGGATAACCCATTGCACGCAACCCCCCCATTTCATGTGAGACGAATAAAATCAGTGAACATGCTTAATCGGCACTGGGGATTTACTATGTTAAAAAGTTTTTCAAATTTGTTAATTACTAAAAAGTGTTAAGAATGAAAAAGGATGGCACATCATCACATGTGTAAAATTTACAGTCGGTTTTAATTTATCAGTAAAACTGAAAAAATAAAATAAAAAAAGCGGGGAATAGAAGAAAAATGAATGAATAAATAAATGAATAAATAAATGAATAAAAAAATAAATGGATAAAGTACTGCATGCGTTTCGCATAAACACACTCTGCGTGTAAAAATTCAGTAAAAAAATTATCAAAAAAAGCAAGCGCACATGCATGGGTTGGCCTTTTTGTGCTACAAAAAGCCCCGCAAACACAGGTTCCATCAAGGGGCTTATCATTCGGGTGCACAATCAGGCCTACACACTCACATATACGCGCACATATACATATGTGAAAATATAAATATACGCATATGATTAACTTATAAAAAATGTATGTACTTAAAATTTTTTAACACACAAATGGTTACCATAAGGTTGGAACAAATGAGCAGGTCAATAAAAAGTACTTCGTACAGCAAGAAAAAATGAAAATAAATTGATGAAGATGCCGCGAGAATTGTTTTCCATCTCGCATTGCATTCATTAGCATTAAACTCCAAATTAGAGCGTACGCTCTTGTTCAAATGTAAGACATAAATAACAATGTTATTTTTTAACTCGGCACGAATACATTTTTAAGTTGCGCCATGTGTATGTAAATTGCTTACGTACACTGTGCGTAGCTAGCCATTGAATCATGCCAAATCGAGAGTGTACATTTTTGCGCGATTTTTCTTCAACATAAATATAATATACTTCCATTGGTAAAAGGTATCTTTTTTTTTTTTTTTTTTGTATCTTCTTCTGTTTATACAGATAAACGTGTCGCCACCTGTCCGTGCAGGAACAACTGTTAGCACTTCTTCGCAATCTAACGTCACTGTGTCGAGGAGCTATCGATTAAAAATATACACATCGAAATGGTCATATTAGAATGACGCCGGGCACACATAAAAAAAAACATGTATATATGTGCATATATGTGTTCGCACGAGGATAGCTTATATGGGGAAAATATAGAACTATCAAAATGTTTCGAGAAAATAGGCAAATAGACAGTTGTCGTGACGCCCTTCCGATTATTCTAATAGTCTTCGCTGTGTGCGACGCTCCACCGGCCCCCCATGTGTAATAAAATTGGCTCAACGAACTTCCCGGGTTGAGTTAAAATAAACGGTAATAACGGTCGATATAGTTATTTTGCTACGCATCTATGTAAGTCGTTTTTATGGCATTCGCGTCGCTTCACACTGGCATGCGTCTTTTTTCAGTGTGTTCCACATGTATACATACAGTGTTGCCATTCGGTTGTTATCTACATATGCGTTTTTTTTCCTCTTTTTTCCATTTTTTCCTTTTTTTTCACAAACTCGTGCACTTTTCTCGCCACTTCCATTTCTTGCTTCACCGTTTTTTGCTTCCAAAACCTTCGACCATTTTTTTCGAATCGTCCCTACATAAACCACTCATGCGAAAATTAAACACTTTTTAACCATTGGACCCAATCAACGTGTTGCAGCAAATAATTACGAGTGCGTAGTGAAACATAAAATTATATTTCACATACTATGCATAACTAGCCAATTAATAATATCTAGGATTGGGCTGAGTAAATACGTATGATTCGTTATCCGTGTATGTGGATTCACTACCATCAGTGTAATCACTACCATCAGTGTGAACACTACCATCAGTGTAAACACTACCATCAGTGTAAACACTACCATCAGTGTAATCACTAGCATTAGTGTAATAACTAGCATTAGTGTAATCACTAGCATTAGTGTAATCACTGAGGGTAGAGAAGGATCCATACTGATTCCTTTCGACTTCCCTCCATATTCTTCTAGCCTTTCTTCGTTTTTCCGAGTCGAATTTCAATCCAAGTGGAGTAAACTACGAGGGGAGGGGGGAGAAGAAAAATAGTACAAATGAATACATTCGGTCCATACGCAGCTTTGTTCTCCCATCTGCGAAGAGGAGCATTTATGGCATGGCGAAAAAGGGACGCCACACTTTCACCCTCTTTGTAAAAGCATATCAAAAAGCCCACTCCACATAAGGCACATCCCATTAGCGCTCCTTTACTCACCTTATACAAAATTAGCACAATCAGGTATACCGCAAACATGACAAAACTTCCAACGACGAAAATTCCAAATAGGGTAAACTCTTCACTGTCACTTTTGTATATGCTAAAGAATGGAGTGTAATATAAGGACTCGCTTAAGTCACATCTGACTCGAGCTGAATTGGGGTATTTCACTAGGGATGACATTTTATTGTGTTTTATTAAAGGCTTATAAAGAACAGTTTCATATTTGTCCACAAATTCTCCTAATTGATTACACACAGTACTGCTACTATAATCTGTAGGGGGAGTTTTATTTGCACAATATTTTTTTTAAATCTCGAAATATATGAAGACACTCATTAACAAATTCGCAAGCATTTTTATATTCTGCATGTTGTTGGTTATCCAATATTTTTTGAATATCTCCAGCATTTCTTCCAAAATAATATAATTTCAATAGATTTTTTAAGTCATTAATATGATATAAAATGGCATTTATGTTTTCATTTCCATCATAATAGCCCCGAAGTACAGTTTTAAACGGCTCCTGAAAACTGTTTAAATCACGATTATATAAATAATTATAGGAACCCTTATTGTCGTAATACCATCTCAAAAAATTCATCCAAACTTCATGTTTAAAATCTGTACGAGTACTATCAACAGTTTTGTATTCATTGTAAAAAAAATAACATTTTAAAATTTTTTTTTTTTTTTTTTTTTTCAAAATTTTTTAATGATACTTGGTCTATACAGTTAGATTAATAAAATATTTTTATAAATCCTCACCTGATTTCTGAGGATCACTATATCCAGGCCATTCTTTCAAAAACTTATACTATGGGATAGAAAAGAAAAATACATATATTGTATGTAAAAGTAGGTAAACGTAGGTATATGCATATGTCACCAATTTCATGACAACGCTTTATTTCTGTGTATGCGTATTTCAAGAGCAACAGAATAATAAAAATAGAAAATGAGAAATTACTTGTTCTTTTAACTTCCCAATGGGAGAAGCCGCCATTTTTGTTTTGCGAAAAATGGTAAAAACGAAATTACCAAGTCTTAATTATTATTATAATGTACGATAATATTTAAGGAGAAGTTCAGAAAAGCATGAAGAAATCTCCTTCGTCTTTTGTTCTTCAAAAATGTTAAAATAGTAAAAATAAAATATTTTTTAAATTCCTAACTTCTGTGATTTAGAATTGCGCATTTAATCAATCATTTGGCTAAATAATGAAACTGCTTTGTGACTATAATATTTTTAAGTAAAAAATTGTTAATTACGCAAAAACAAAAAAAAAAATTAATTAAAATAAAGTAAAATAAAATATAATATATAATAAAATATAGTAAAATAAAAAATGAGAGAATTGCTATTAAAACTCGAAATAATTATGGACGTAAAAATGCTGCATATGATATGATAATTTTTTTTTTTTTTTCCAGATGAACTAAAAAATTATGCCTTTTCATCTTCGTATATTTTTTATTTTGCCAAAATATCGATACATTATAAATTACTAAAAAAATGGTAAATAAATGTGATAATAAGATATAAATAAAATTGTTACGTAAAATGGAATAACTTTTCTTCTAATTAAATTATTTTACGTGCCGAAAAAAAAATAAATAAATAATAAAAAATTGCAATTCTGATAAAATTTTTTTTTTAATTATTCTAATATTATATAATATCCCTCTCCCCCCTTCGGGGCAGGCTAAAACATTTCATTTTGCTAATCACAATACAGCATAGCATTAATAACATATCGTTAATAAGATAGCGTTAATAAGATAGCATAATAAATAAATAAACGAATAATTTTCATTTTTCTTCGCAAAAAAAAATTGTCATATATAAATCGTTTTCTTTAGATATACACATATAAAAATAAATCAAATAGACGAATTACTTTTTGAATTTTATTATTTTATTTTTTTTTTTTGCGCGGAGTGGTAATTATAAAATCCAATAGTGCGGTGTTATTTATTTGGTAATTATTTCCAGCAGTATCTGTCTGTCTGTCCCCTCACATGCCAAATGATAAAGACCGCTTAAAAAAAATTAAAAAACGCGCAGCGCAGTGAAAAAAAAAAAAATAAACAAACGCAAAGGGGTGAAACGAATCAAAAAGGGAAAAGAAAAAATAAAGCGAGCGAATTAACAACAACGCGAAATGTTCGAAATGAATAAACGTAGTTCCCGCTCCGCTTCCTAAAAAGTATGCAAGGAAAGAAATAAGCTTCTCAGGTTTCGCAAAATTTGCAATTCTCGCAAAGGAGTGACCGACCCAATGTGCCTGACATATACTGCATGATCAGCAGACGGGGCGACCTTTTCCAAAGTGAATTTAATTGTCGTTTGCTGCATATCCATATTTTTAATATATGAACATATCTACTCGCCTAGAAGCAAAAAAAGGTTCGCGTAATTAATTATTCCCCTTTCGTTTTATGAAACATTCGCGTGCAGAAAAATTGGACCGTGCTAGAAGAAGGAGATCTTTTAGAACTTCCCTCCTCAGCCATTTTTCACAAAGACCCGATTCGACTCCTCGATTTTTTCCCCTAATGTTAAGTCTATATAGAAAACGGGCTTCCGTTTTGCTCCCCCACCCCCCTCATACGGTTGCACATGTTTGCATACATTAGTCCTACGCCTGACAAGCACTTGCTTATTCGTACGCATATATATATATAAATATATGCATGTATGTATGTGCAACTCCTTTCCAACTTGGGCGTATCCCTGCATGCACGTTTTTACAACCCTACGTGCGGCAAAACGAACCCACCATCGGCGTCCGCAACTGGGGCTGTGCTGCATGGCGCACACTGACCTAGCGGGGCGCCCAAAAACGAGTTAAAAAAATTAAAAAAAACATACGTTGTATATACATAGTATATTTGCTTGCATATACGCGCACCTTTCATGCCGCAAAAAATCCTTTTGCATGGCCGAAAAAGCAACGTCAACGCTTGACTCTTTAAAAGCTTATTTCAGGGTGATAATTTTTTGTTACTTAAAGACAAACTCGTTGGGTAAATTGAAATGCGATTAGGGGGAAGAGATAGCCCAAAATGCGGAGTACGGTTGTCGCTCTTCCCCCTCATCGTTTTTCAGTTCACCCAAATGGGAAGTAACCCAAAACTGGAGGCGACGAACTTGCGAATAATAACGTAAAAATGGCTTTAAAAAAAAAAAAAATGTCCTAATGGGGATGCTTTCCAAAAAAAGGTTGCTAACCCCTCTGTAGACATTCCTTTTCGGTAATAAAAAAAAATATTCATTTTTTCCATAACCGCAAAAATGAACGCGTCGAACGATCCGTTTAGTTTAGTCCACTTTGCCTCGATCGAAATGTCCGGTGTGGCGCAATCAAAAAGGAGGAAAGGACCCACGAGAATGTAGTTAATTTGGCTGTGCCTATCGAAGTAAACAACCGTGGTAGATGCAGCACAGCTATGATCATCCCACCCACTAATGGAGAAACATATACCATTTTGGAGCAACCTTTTTTCTCTCCGATATTTAAAAGTGCATCAAAAAATGAGGGGGTAGGGGAAGGGACCACATTCTGTGCCCCGTGATTAACTCACCATGATTGAGTAAAATACAGAGTGGCGGTGCTGGTAGAGAAATATTTTTATAAACAGGACTTCTGCATGTCAGTTGCATGCTCACCTTTTTAAACATAAATTTATCACATTAGGAAGAAAACACGATTGAACATACGTGTTGGTCTAATTATTTATTGTACCACTTTTTCTATCCTCTCCTAAGGGGCCTTTTTTCTTTAATGTGGGAATTTTTCGAACAATATGTTACGCCTTCCCTGCCTCTTCACAAATTTCTTGCATGTTTTTGGGGTGTTTGGAAGGGGGAGGAGGAGCAGTAGTAGCAGTATTAGCAGTAGCAGCAGCAGCAGCAAAATGGTGTCGAGATGCGTAGCAAGTCAACTCAACGTGTATCCCTCCCAAAAGTGGAGTTACCGATACTTCGAAAGAGCATAATTATAATATGGTTATTTAGGGAACGCCTAAAAAGGTTGGGAAGGAATTTCATCGGTAGGGAAGCCAATGTGCCATTTCGCACTTAACCAACACGCAGAATAGAGATCCTACCAGTTTAAAGAAAAAAGAAATGAGCCACCTCCTCACGATGAGCATAGCGGATGATTCTCATGTAAGGTGAAACTCGCGCGGGATGTCTCCCACCAATTAATCTGCCGTTATTTAAAAATATTGTAAGATCGAAATATGAGAACTTTGGTTTCCCCCCATTATCATGCTTACTTCACAAGTTAGAGGTAAAACTCTCCTGTCAGCTTTTAACAATATTGCAAATTTATTTCTCCTATCATGTTTATTGAGCTATTTCTAATTCATCCAAATGGTGTTTCCCCTCCCCCCTATTTGTAACTGTGTTTAGTTTATGCGATAAAAATAAATAAAACAAGACAACTTCGCAAAAAGGCAGGAGAAAAATATGCTCCCCATTGTCCAACCTGATTATTCATTTTTTTAATTACTTTTTTTAATTACTTTTTTTAATTACTTTTTGTAATTAATTGTTTTAATTAATTTTTTTAATTACTTTTTGTAATTAATTTTTGTAATTAATTTTTGTAATTATTTTTTGTAATTAATTTTTGTAATTAATTTTTTTAATTAATGTTTTTAATTAATTTTTTTAATTAATTTTTTTTTTTTTTTTGTGCAATTGATCATTATATCTAACCCTGTATATTCATTCTCGCTACTCCACCTTTGCGCGTCCAATTTGAGTGGAACAAATGGTCTAGGTCTGTCTACTCCTTTTCATTGCAACCCTTTTTTAGCGCTCAGATTTTTTT
>NC_020395.1:79412-80271 GCF_000321355.1 Plasmodium cynomolgi strain B
ATAAATAAAATGAATATGTTAGCACGTCCTATTATAACTTTGGCGGCTATCCTCCTTGCTGATACCTGGCTCTACGCCGATAAAAATGTAAGACCCAGCGCAGCTCACAAATGAGACGAGATATGTCTCTATGCGAGCGGATGAGTCTGCGCATTCGAACATACCGCCCCCTTTCTACAATTATGCATCCCTGTAAACATCGAACCGCGTTCATTTCGTTCAGTCCGTCCATTCCGTCCTTTCCGTCCATTCCGTTCATTCCTTTCCCTCCCTTCGTCACCCTATGCAGGCCGTCCCTCGCGCCCGACCCTACCACCTCCCAGTCAGCAGAATGCTAAAAGGAGAGTCACAACTCATGGAGAAACCCCAAAACGAATCCATGACTGAAAATTCTTGGTCAAAATTCTCAGGAGATGAACTCTTCACCAGCGTCAAAAACTGGTATGACGAATACAACGTAGAAGACGGATCTGCCAACGTCACTTTTGGCAGCATTGAAAAAAATATAAACGTATTTGCTGACGAATATAAAAAATTCACCACTAGTAATCATAAAGGCGCCAATAATAAAAAGGAATTTAAAAAAACACGTAACTCCTACAGTGAAGAAGAAGAGGAGGACTACGATAAGCATGACAAGGTGGATAAGCAGAAGTATCGCAGGAAGGACGCTGACGATCAGGATGATTACGATCAGGATGAAGACGACGACTATTATCAGAGGAGGAGATACAACCCCTCTCGACGAGGCGCCAATGAAAGAAGAAAGAACTCTGCCTACTACCACGACGAGGAAAGGTCCCAATCTTATTATGACCGAAAAAACCAGAAAAAATCCCAATCTTATTATGACCGAGAA
>NC_020395.1:83061-85782 GCF_000321355.1 Plasmodium cynomolgi strain B
CAAAATAGCAGAAAAATCGCAGAAAAATCGAAAAAAAAATAAATGGAGAATCATGTATATTTAAACGAATTAGCTGGTCTACTCTCGTCCCCGTCCGTGGGCGCACTCATTGCCTGGAAATCTCTGCTGTCCTCTGGGAGGGAGAAATAATATAATGGCAACTTTATACACTTATGGCATACAAAAAAAAAAGGTTAATTAAAAATGTACAGTCTGCAAAAATTTATTATCTTGTATGCTCAGGTTGGAAAAATAAAATCAACATATGTTGGAGAATCTCGAAAGGGGGGAGAAGGGGAAGAAAAGTGCTCCAGTGTCGAGGCACTTTCACTAGTCAAGCAAGCTGTGTACACAAAAATAAAGCGAGACGATGAAGTGACGGAGCGGAAAATTTGTAAAACTGTATAGCAGAAAGTATGTAGAATTATCATGGCATCGTGGAAAGTAGATATCTTCTTCGTGCAAACAACTGAGTTACGACACTCCTATATCCTCCACTAGGGGAACGAAATAACCCCTTGTCATACTCGAACGAGCGAAGGTGTTGCTTGACATTCTGTTGACGTTCGCACGCCGCCATCCCATTGGAGCGGTTATCATAGGGGGGCATCACGGGAGTGGGTCCTTATCAGTCACGTAATCATGAACGCGTTTACCCTGGAAAAGAAAGAACTCCATGCAAATTCTGCCTCTAACGAAAGTTCTGTCTCCAACGAATCACATCTTCTTTTCCCCTCAAGCTGAAAAATTTGTCACTCCTCTCTCATGCAGTTGGGAAGCACCATTTCATTGCTACAAGCAAAAAGTTACAAAAAAATCACGGAAGCGACAAATCAACTAGACCTCACAGATTTTCTAATATGGTATGCTATACCCATAGCAGAGGCAAGAAAAAACAATCGCTCAGCTCCCACTTGACTTATAAGAAATAACCCAGCGATGAATGAAAATATATAAAATAAAGCATTATTATTCAAATTAGAATACAACGAATTGCTAACATTGTTTTGTTGATTCAATGAGTTGTACATAAAATTGGGGTATCGAAAATCATTCTCCATATTTCTAAATGCTCGGTTATTCAGATATCTTAAACCGTCCTCATAGATGCTCCATACATCGTTGTTTCTTGGGGGTGAATTATCCATTGCGGTGAATGAGTTAAATGGTGGTGACATGGGATAGGAGGGCGACGGGGATAAGGTAGAAGAAAATAAAGATGCGAATGAGGAGGATAAACCCGGTGAGGAGGAGAAACCCGATGAGGAGGGAGATGGTGATGGTGGTGTCGAATCAGATCCAAATGGGGCTGTGAATGGAGATGTGAATGGTGTCGTGAATGGCGAAGTGAAGAATGATGAGGATTGTTCTTGGGGGGGTGGAGAGTTATATTGTGAGGGTCCCCCTCTAGATCCGCTTCTACTTTGTTCGTTATTTTCCCTAGAGCCAGCCAAATTTTCCATTGATGCATTGTAGTCGCTACTAACATAACGCCCAGTGTTGTTGTATAGCATTCTTCTATTTCGTTGCACTTTCACCTCATTTGTCGCTTCTCCCTTCCATTGACTATAGGGGCCCTAAGGGGAACGAACAAAAAAAAAATGGCGAGAAAAATGGCATGGAAAGCGGCACAACGCGATGGTTTGCACATATATGTATGCATTTTTCCAAGTACACAAAAATATGTCATTGTTGGAAAAAAATTAATCATCTAAGCTGTGTTATGCCGCCACGTCACACGAATAATTACATTGCTATTGGACCAATGCACCGCCAACAACAAAACGGTGAAGAGGCTACTTCTCAACAAAATTTTAAACGAGCTTTTCACAGTTTCTTCACTCTTGATATCACTACAATCGGCGTCCCAGGTGGAAACACTTCCGTCGTTCGAGTGGCTGCATCCTTGGAAGTTCACATTCTTGCCACTAGCACTACTGCTGCTCAGGTTAGACATTTTTAAAAAAAAAAAAAAAAAAAAAAAAAATTAACTTATTTTGTTAAAAATGACTTATGCTTTTCTGAAGAAAGGGTGCCTAAAAGAAGAGGGAGGATGAAAATAAACGAAGTTAACAATAAGAAGGGGGCAAAAACTAACGGAGGCGTCATACACCAATGGTAAGGACCACCATATGCCCAATGGTACATAAAGCAAACGTAGCTACTACTCCTTTCGACAACACAGATGCGTTTACTTTTCACCGAGCAAAAGGTACTTCGTACGTAAGCTACACTCATATGTATGTTTTATACATGCGGAGCAAAACGGCACAATGTCGAAAGGACAAAATTGTACGCAAATGCAGCTAGGAGAAACGCGGACTAAAGAAATGCGGACTTAGAGAAACACTCAAAAGGGGAATTTTATATATTATCATCCACCACAAAATTCTCTTCGCACGAACATGTACGTGGCGTAGATAATGCCGCATAAGTAAAACCGCGCAGCAGTAACGCAAACTCGATCGCCCTTAGAGAGCTACTTAAAACAAATCAATTTTTTACCTTAGCACTTAGGTTTTTATTAGGCATGCAAGAAATACTCCTCAGCCAAATGTTTTACATAATAAAATTTCTTTCCTTCCAGGGAGGGGGGGAATATATATACAAGTATACATATAAATAATATTTTATTTAGTCCTTAATTAACATCTCAGAAAAAAAAAAAAAAAGAAAAAAATTTTTTTGCTTTATCAGTCTTCTCTCGTTTCCTGATATATT
>NC_020395.1:86292-93916 GCF_000321355.1 Plasmodium cynomolgi strain B
CCTAATATATAATTTTTTTTTAGGGGTACCATGTAAATGTACGAAAGGAATTGAAAAAATATGGGGAAAAAAAAGAAAAAAAAAAAACTATACACTTAATTCTTCACGTACGTACTAGGGTATAGTATTATACTTATTTAAAAATGAAAACACGCGTGGGTTATATATATAGACAAAACTCGAGCGCATATGTTTTTTTTTATAATGCGTTATGCTCAGTTAAAGTAGTGTCCGTCGCATGTAGTGGTAGAAATAATAATTTGTTTTTCCGATACAACAATGAACGTATCAACAAACCCAATCATATGTAGGAGACTCCACTTGTATCGACTCCTCTCAATTTTTTACAAAAAATAATAAACGAACAGAACCGAACTGAACTAAACCGAACCAATCCCGAATGAGCGGCAACATAACATGTACATTTATATATGCGCGTTACCCGGTGCAGTTGCTTTCGAAATTGTCCACAGTTTACGCACGGATATGGTCGCCCCCTCGGATCGATCAGTGCATAGAAAAGCATACAAAAAATATTGTTGTTGAATAAAAATGAAAATAAAAAAATTCCTATCCCCTGGAGACAGCAGTTTATCCGTATGGGGCATATTTTGCCGAGTTTTGTCCCGTTTTTGTCTGCTGGACCTTTGTGCTATAAAATAAACATATTACATTTTGCATTCCTTCAAAATTTATATTTTTAATTTGCTGTTTTATTTTTTTATTTTTTTTTTCATCCGTCCACCCCTCCATCTACAAACCAAGCTCGTCATATGTTACATTTAAGAAAATTCTAATGACTATGACGAGACATGAGGACACTTTATGCCACTATATTATATGTTTCATTAAATTGGGTGAAACTTAAAAAAAAAAAAAAATTTATTTTTGCATGCAAACCTAATCTGCCTTTTTTTTTTTTTCTCATATCAAAAGGGAGAAAAAAAAAGCTTCTTCTATGCTTCTAAACATTTCTAGTTGTGTCTCTCCAGGGAGGCAGCGCGCCAGAGATTGGCTAAACCGCCTCTAAAAAATGCAGCTAAAAATTGGTGCAAATTTTTGCCGATAATTTCTCCCCAAATTAACGCGAGAGCTGTCTCAATTAGTTACCCAACAATGGTGCACCGCCTACACTGCGGAGCAAAACTTTTTAAGGCTGCTACCCAAAAGGAAACCACCTCTTCTGTTGTTGAATATACTTACTAGGGGTGGGGCACCGCGCAATGCTAAAAATATAGCATTCCTGTTAGCCATCGGAGAGGCTGTTCCCCATATCATGGGAAAAAACAGACTTAACCGTTCAGTCGATGCACTTCGCCCAGCTTGGCAAATTATACATCCTGGAACAGCACCACAGCGTGCGCACGACTAGACCTAGTCAGAAACCAGTCCTCCTTTCAATATGTATGCATTTTGACGTGGATAAGGAGAGGGGGGGGTGAGAAACGAACCCACGCTGAACTGCTTAACATAATGAATCACATAACGCATAAGCAGCATGGTAGGGAAAAGTTGTCCCTCACAAAAACGCGTTTCATACAGCTTCTTATTTCCTGTTAATTTCTTCCATCCCATTTGGTGGACCTCCACATCCCGTGCTAGCACTTAACGCTTCGGATTGCATCCTTCGAATAGCTTACTGCTTTCCCTTTGCCCTTTTTTGCAGTTCCATTGCGAATAAAAAATTAAAAAAAAAGACAAAAATGAACATTTTTTTGTCAACCTAATCGGGAAAAATCCCCATTGCAGTACAAAACAACGATGAACGGACTGACCTTTCTCTATTGAATGCAGGGCAAATATTTTACTTTTTTTTTGTTTTTTTTTCCCCACTTTGCGGTCTATTCCTCCTTTCCAGCCTGTAAAGGCAACAAATGGACATTGCGCCCAAATAGGTGTTCCTTTTCATGCACCCCGAAATGCATCACCAATTGGAACGTCCCATTGGTGTAGCTCTTTACACTCCTCATGAGGAAAAAAAGTACGATGAGAGAAATGCTTTCTACCCAAATAAAAAACGCTAAACAATGAAACTGATCTTTTTTTTTGTATTTTTTTTTTTTTTTCCTGTTTGTCTCCCCTTTTTCTATTTCGAAAAAGCGCAGGACAGAACTTACAACAAGTTGGGAAAAAGAAAATGAGGAAAAAGAAAACCTCAGTTCTATTGAGAATTAATTTTTTTTAAAGCGTCTTAAACGGAAATGGGGACACCCCCCATCGAATGTGAGTTCGAATGAGATTAAGACGCAGACATAATTGGAACTTCCAACTGCTTCGAATTATCTTCGTCACTGCGCTGGCGAATTTTCGGATGAAAAAAAGGGCGCGCGGGGCGAAATACCCAAAAAAAATTGAAAAACAATTTAGCCAAAATTTTGAAAAAAATTGCAAAAAATTATCGTACAAATTTTACAAAAAAATTTAATTGGACAGGAGAAGGCTACGCGCGGCGGGGTTGGAAGGAATTTTTTCTTTCCGTTTCCGCGCCTGGGTTGCAAATGCGCTAATAAAAAAAAATTACGGCATTTTTTTTTTTCCTAAACCTCCCTAAGAAAACGGGGATTTGTACAACTACGCAGTGAGCATAAATATTACTACCGGTGGGTGGCGCGCGGACTGTGCATGTAAAGCCATATGGACATGGCACTACCGCCATCTATATGATGCGGATGGTTTTTTGCCCTTGCTCTTTTCCTTTCCCCCTTTCCTTTCAAGTCTAACTATATAATAAAAGCATTTTAAAAAAACGCGAAAAGGGCACTTCTTCACAGAGACATACATATAAACATATATGTGTTTATATACGCACAAAATAACAACATTAGGACGTTCCTTCTCTGAATGTTTTCTAGAAAAATAGACTGAGAGCAGATAGAGTTATCAAACGTCTTTTTTTTTTTTTTAATAAACCTACAGTACAACAAATAATTTTTATCTTCCCGTATATACATTACTTTTTCATTTTGTATGCGCACGGAGTGTCGGCAAAATAACATGTATTGCATGTCCGTAAAAAAATGCCACTTTCTTTTTTTTTTTTAACCTTCCATGGGACCCGCGAAAGGCTGAGAAAAAAAAGTGCACGACGGAATGAATAATGATGGTATTTGATATTAATATATAATAAATACGCATGGGGCGTTAACTTTGCGTATGCCCAACTACTACTACTACTATACTACTCTGCGCTGCTACCGTTTTTGTTTCTTCTAAATGTATTAGTCCTGGCACTAACGTTTCGACGAGGCGTGCAAAGGTACAATAAGTTTAGTTACGCATACGGTGCATTTTTGTATGCCGCTTTGAGCAGCGCGCAGTGGAACGCAGAAAAATAATAAAACATAATGGATGAAATGCAAAATGTAAAAACAAAAGCAACAAAAATAAATAGTAGAAAACTATACATATGCGACGATACCTTCCTCAGTGCATATGCCACGCAAGCAATTTTTAATTTCTTTCCATTTTTTTTCATTTTTTTAACTTTTTTTTATAGCCTTTTTTTACCTTCTATTGCCGCGTATTTATTTTTTCTCCCTTTTAGAATAAAGAACATTTTTCCTAAAAAAAAAAAAAAAAAAAGAAATACCATTTGGGGAAAAAAAAAAAGATACAATAAAAAAAAAAAAAAAAAGCAGAAAAAATTACCAGTTTTTATATTTTAAAAATAATATAACCACAGTAAGTTACCAGTACATAAAAGTGGGAAAAACCTACATATGCGAACATAGTTCCAGAATCGCATTTGTTTAAACGGTTGCTTTAACGTAATGCCTATTTTCATAACGTTCTTTTGGTAAATTAGTTTACGCATAGGAATGAATGAACAGCAGTTCATTTTCTAACGTACGCGTGAACGCCAAGTCTTGAATTAATTAAAATGGATATGATGATGTTTCTCCTATCGCAGGGAAAAATCAGCAGCCATTTTATTTTATCCCGAGAGATTGCTAATAAGAATTATTTTATGTTTAAAGATTAAAGTTGGAAGCCTTTTTAATTTTTTTAATCTTTTTAATCCTTTTTAATCCTTTTTTAGCTCCTTTTTAATCTTTTTTTTTTGCATTTCTTAAGTTTGCCTTTAAGAGCCAATTTCGCTGACTCCTTGATCCCCAAGGGAAGGAATAGCTACTTTGGCCATACCATCTAATCCACCATTGTACCTGCGCGCACGGTCGAGCGCAAACGCCCTTTTTTATTTGCCTAGCAAAAATATATATAAGCTCTCTCTCTATATATGCCCTCTTTTGGGTTTCCCCCTTTTGCTCCACCTACAAACCGTTTAACGTTTGCTCAGCGAAGTAGTTTTACGTCGCATCCGAAGAGGAAGAAGCGGCAAATCGACTGCTAGACAAATCGACTGCTAGACAAATCGACTGCTAGACAAATCGACTGCTAGACAAGCTGACCGATAGACAAGCTTACCGATAGACAAGCTGACTGACCGACAAACTGACTGACCGACGAGTTGCCTAGACAAGATGGAACAATTTAGATCGCTGCAACAGTACGTGACGGACCCCAACCTCGTTTCCATTTTGAGGGAAAAGGCGCAAGAGCAGATTATGGCATCTATGAACCTATCCTTTGCCTTTAAAGCGCTGTGTTTCATGGTACTATTTTTCTACGTCGGAGCGCTCTACTTGAAGACCAACCAGCCGGTAAGTCTATGCGTCGGCCTAAAAAACCCACATGTATCTACGTGCATATGTGTATAATGCATATGTGTATAACGCATATGCGCATAATGCATATGCTAATAATGCATATCCCTGTGTGCACTTTTTCCTGCTTTGCCCCCCCGCGCAGAGAATTGATACGATATCCTCCAGGGCGAACCCGTACCAAGCCATCGAGTACGGAAACCCGAATTCCTCGAAAGACAGAGTGGAGGAATGGAAGAGAAACGCCTGGGCAGATTGGATGGCCCAATTAGAAGATGAGTGGAAAAATTTCAATGCACAAATTGAAGAAGAGAAAAAGGCATGGGTCGAGGAAAAAGAAGGACAGTGGATAATGCTACTCAAACATTTGCAAAATAAATGGCTACACTTCAACCCCAACATAGATACCGAATATCAAATAGACATGCTAGGCAAATCAGAGACTTGGGATGAGAGACAATGGAAAATGTGGATCTCTACAGAAGGAAAGCAACTCCTAGAGTTAGACCTAAAAAGATGGTTTACTAATAACGAAATGATTTATTGCAAGTGGACTATAGATGAATGGAATGAATGGAAAAATGAAAAAATCAAAGAATGGATTACTTGCGAGTGGAAAGAAAGTGAAGATAAATACTGGTCCAAGTATGACGATGCCACTGCACAAACCCTACCTACAGCAGAAAAAAATCAATGGTTTAAATGGAAGGAAAGAATATACAGAGAAGGTATCGAATGGAAAAACTGGATTGCCATTAAGCAGAGCAGATATGTCAATTCCAACTGGAACAGCTGGTCCGAATGGAAAAATGAAAAGCGCTTAGAGTTTAATGAATGGATCGAGGCCTTCGTTGAATTGTGGATTAGACAGAAACAGTGGCTCGTGTGGACTGATGAAAGAAAAGATTTCATCTATAGACAGAAGGTCGCCGCGGGAGTAGTTGGTCCAAATGCATATAACACCCCCGTCAGCTCAGTAGCATCCCCCGTCAGCTCTGAAGCAACCCCCGGCACCTCTGTAGCATCCCCCCTCAGCTCTGAAGCAACCCCCGGCACCTCAACAGAAGCGCCCGTCGCCGAACCCCTCACCGCCGAATCCACAACGAAAAAAGAGGAACCCGCTGCCGAGGCCTCATCTCCAGTAGAGCCAGCGCAGACTGAACCAGTCGCCTTAGAAGGAGCATCCTCCTCCACCTCCGCTTAGACATAATACAAGCAGAGTGAATTACGATTGGCTACTCCATCATGATAACCACAGTTCCAAACAGAAAGGAAGGAAAGAAAAAAAATTAACCAACTGTATGTGAAAAAAAAGGTGCAAAGCGCATTGAATACCCAATTTAGAAACACACAGAATGGACAGTTTACTCGATTTTTTTTTTTTAAACCCACTTTCTGCATCATACGGAGGGGAGATAAACACACACGTCAGGTGGTAATTAAAAAGAAAAGGAAAAATTGTCAAGTGCGCATATTCTAAATGACAAATCCAGGAACAAACTCCCCCCATTTACCCACACACATAACCCCTTTCCCATTTAAAAAAAAACTATATATACATATATATCTATACATTTACATGTATTTGTATTTCAAATAGTGTTTGTTCTACAGATATTCCTCGTCGTTATGCTGATCATATTATGTTTTATCCTTTTCAACCTTTTGTTTATCCTTTTTTTTTCTTTTTTTAATACACATGTGCACACCAGGTACATCGTTTTTTTTTTTCTTTTATCCATAGCGCATGTAAGGAAACAGATAACAAGGTGTAGATTTTATTTAAAAAAAATTTTTTTATTTGTCTTTTGGATAATCATTTGTGGAGGTAATAATGCTCCGATGCAGCAGCGTTGGTTATATGTAGTGGTAATTTTTTACAACCACAGTGTGTTTAATATTGTTATTATGTCTTTTCTCACTCGTTGGAATTGGGAAGAAGAGAAAGAAAAGGGTTCTCCACACATACCTTTATTAATTCACCTTCGCACTTTCTCGTTCCTTTCCCTTTTATAAAAGTTCAATCACCATGAGGGAAATTTCCCCATTACGGCGACCTTTTTTTTTCAGCCGTAATTTTGTCATCCACCGGATTATAAGCAACCACTCCAATGAACCCTAACCCGTTTAACAGTTAATTATGTGCCAGGGAAGCACTACTTTTGAAGATGTAGCGAAAGTGGTGACTTTCTTTTGGGAGGGGGGGGGATTCCCTCCCTGGGACTTAACACCTAATTTGTTTTTTCACGTCCCATTCTGTGATTTGCTCCCTCCCTGGAACTGCGCTTCTCATCACCAGAGGGGGCGCAAGCATAGAAGGAACTTATGCACAAAAAGATATGCAATAAAAACCGTTTGTAGATATTTTGTACCCGCGAACGAGCAACTGGGCTCTCGTCACATCACCAAAAATGTACATATGGAAGGAGAGGATGCCCTCCCAAGTACTCAGTGCCACACGTTCATCTCCATTTGCGCCCCCTCACAGAGCAGAGCCATTTTATTGAACTCCTACGCAACTCGAGAAAGGGTGAAGGCTTATTCGTGCAGCGGAAGAAGGAATGTACACGCGAAGATGCCGGGTGGGAAAAAGGAGGACGCACCCATTCTTCTTCTCTCACCCCTAAGTATACATATCAAGTGTAAGCTAATATGTACATATATAATAAGCATTTATATGTGCATGCACGTATCTCCCACGGTGGTAGTACCACCCTGTAGATGCATACTCTAATGGTTAAAAAGAAAATGCAAAACCGTTCGTGACCGCTTTTCTGCGCTCCTCTCCTTTTGGTGACACCATAAAGTTGGCATCGTTTTACTGTGCTGTTTTTTATTTGGCATCCTCATTTTGCAAAACCGTTTAAAAAAAAAACAAAAAAAAAACTTAGGACGTATAATTCATTGCGCTAAAAAGGAATGCATGCAACATGTTTTTTTTTTTTTTTTTTTTTTTTTTT
>NC_020395.1:94136-100409 GCF_000321355.1 Plasmodium cynomolgi strain B
AAAAAAAAATGCCATGCGGTATTCTTAACAGTGCATATTTTGCCAAGCACTATTATATGCATATGTTTTTGCATATATTTTGTCACCCATTTGCTGCGGACCTGAACTCACATTCAATGAAAAAATATAGGTATGCGCGTATTCTATGCGCAGCGCATCCTTAATTCATCATTATTGCCAACACTGCGCAAGTTGTCACGCGCGCACGGGTTGCCGTAGTCATTTTTTATTTATTTTTTTTTTATCTTTCGAACCACTGGCATGATGAGTCTACAACTAGGCATTGCCTGTTTATAATTTTTTTCATCCTACATTTTTCTAATTTTTATAATTTTTCTATCTTTTCTAATTTTTCTAATTTTTCTAACCTTTATAATTTTTCTAACTTTGCATGCTTTTATTTTTCTTCCGCGGTTTATGCAAACGGGCTTCTGTTCACACATTTGAATTATATACCTTAAAGCTTTGCTTTTCTGAGTGCTCATTTTTTTTTTTTTTAATGCTTTATGTTCGTACGACGTATATAATACAACATTTGTGCATGCTGGACACAAGCCCATGTTTGTATTTTCAAAGAACGGCTAACTGGCCAAAGTGATAAGAATTTCTTTTTTTGTTTTTTCTCATTTGCTATAGATAAAGTACAGACTTGGGGCCGTCCTTCACGTCCGCGTGGTGCTTGGTTTGCATATACACGCGCATAAGCGTATACGTATAGGCATACCTATACAATTACGCGGTTATATTATAGGTGGCACCCCCACCACCACCATTTAAGAAGCAACAGGGTGGAGTTCCCCAATAGAAAGAGCCAGCTCGCCAACACACAGGAATATTTTATTCCTCTTGGTGGTAGCCTATTAACTGCAGAAGGGAAAGGGCTATCCAACGGGCGCCTAAAAACGCTTGGCTTAATCAGCAAGGAGATAATCACAGCTGCGTAGGGGTAGTGTCCAATATAGCGGGAGCAGCGTGTTTTCATTTTTTCGTTATTTCGTTCTTTTGTTCATTCGTTATTTCGTTATTTCGTTCTTTCGTTATTTCGTTATTTCGTTCTTTCGTTCTTTTATTCTTTCGTTATTTCGTTATTTCGTTATTTCTGCTTCCCCCCCCTTATGCCGCTACCCCCCCCCTGCACGAAAATGGTTTCTTTCTCCCTGTTCATTTTGACATTGAACTTTTTGGAATATGTAAGACCCAGGATAAAGGGGCGCATCTGTACTGCCACTTTTCACCCTTCTCATCTTTTACCCCTTTACACAGTGATGTCATCACCCCTTTTTTTTTTTTTTTTTCCGCCTTCACCCCTCAGAACCAACTCCACGAACAGTATGGACCCGGAAATGCAGTGGACGCAAAAAGAAGAACCCACCGATTGCTAGACGAAGTGCAGCAAATGCACGCAGTAGGAAGTGATAAGGCTAATGGATTACTCTCCATTAACTCATCACCAGCAGAGGGTTCAGAAAATTCAACTAATGACGAAAAGGAAGAAGATGAAGAAGATCCACCCATCTCTGTATTAAAATATAACGAAAAAAAATTAGAATCCCTAAATAGGTTAATAAAATACACAAAAAAGGAAAGAGAAACGGATTTAGATGCAATAAAGTATGGGAAAAAATACAACGTAGAAGATGATGTAGCCATCAAGTACCCAAAAAAAAATGGGAAAATGAAACCAGCGTTCCAAAAATTTACTGAGAAGGGTGAAGGAGAAGAAAAATATGATGCTATTGCTTATTCATTCAGAGAAAGATCAGCACAATACTTTGCAGTCCAATATTCAAAGGAAAACGATTTACAACCACACAACATTTTCAACTTCAAAAAAGAACAAAAAAGTAAATTAAGGGATATCTTCTTTAAGGAGAAGGACCGCAAAAAAAAAGAACTAGAAAATATACCTATTAAAAAAAAAGGGAAAGAAATATACAAAACGGATTATTATGCGCTACCAAAAAATCTAAATGAAACAATACTAGAATCCCTAGGGTATTCTCTAAAAGAAAAAGACGGGTTCGAATATCCAACCGTGATGAAAGCCATCAGTGATTACCCCAAATATACTCCCATACCAGATCAGCTAGTCAATAGGAAATTTAAGGACGCCTTCTATTCTTTAGTCAAAGATAAGCCGAAAAAAATCCCTGAAATTAAACACAGCATTAAGGATTATAAGGATAAAGAAGGAAAAATCCACTTCATCACCAAAGAGAATGAGAAACAAAAAGAGTCCAATAACTTCGCCATTAGAAAAAAAGGAGCGAAGAAATCCAAAAAGAAGGGGGAACCGGAATTACAACAGAAAGCCAAACAGGTAGACACCACCATCTCCCCTGTTTCTGTAGAAAGGAAACAGACCTATAGAGACCCCAACGTCATCCAGCCAACCGAAGAAGAGACGGGAAAACCTTCCCTACGGAGGGGCGTGCTCCCAGTGGTGCTGCAGAAAAGGGAAGAAGCTGAAGAGGGAGAAGAAGCTGCTGAGGGAGAAGAAGCTGCTGAGGGAGAAGAAGCTGCTGAGGGAGAAGAAGCTGCTGAGGGAGAAGAAGCTGAAGAGGGAGAAGAAGCTGAAGAGGGAGAAGAAGCTGAAGAGGAAGAAGAAGCTGCAGAGGGAGAAGAAGTGGCCGAGGGAGAGGTAGGCAAAGAAAAAGTGGCAAAAAAACCCATCGATCTAGTGATAATCAAAGAAAAACTGTTAAAAAAACACGACGAGGAAGAGGTAGCCGAAGAAGAAGTGGCCGAGGGAGAGGTAGCCAAAGAAAAAGTGGTAAAAAAAACCGTCAAGGAAGTGGTAGCCGAAGAAGAAGTGGCCGAGGGAGAAGTATCCGAGGAAGTAGATGCAGAAGAACCCGAAGTATTAGAGGAAGAGGTTGTCGAGGAAGAAGAGGTCGTCGAGGAAGAAGAAGCTGTAGATGAAGAAGAAGCCGTAGAAGAACCCCTAAAGGAGCCCTCGAAGGAACCCGCGAAGGGGCCAGTTGTAGAACCAAAACCCCAATACACACCCATACGCAAAGATATAGAGTGGTCCAAAGTAGACGACTTACCCATAGATGAACCCCCCAAAATGTACGAAAAAGAAATGGACTACTCCAGGAAGCATGCCGTAGAAATCGGTGAGGTTAAAACAGGCATGTACAACTTTGACGACATCCTATACAACATAGCTCTTTCATTTTTGCAAGAATTAGGAGAAGCCGAGGGCTCAAAAAAAAGAAAGAATGTGAAAAAGTCTGCCAGACAGGCCACAGAGAATTTAGTAACAAGCTACATGAAGCAAAAGGGGAAGAAGAAGTGAAGAGATGCAGACGAGTGCGAAGAGAAAAAAATAAAAAACGAAAAAAATCGCAAATGGAAAATAATCGCAAATGGAAAATAATCGCAAATGGGAAATAATCGCAAATGGGAAATAATCGCAAATGGGAAATAATCGCAAATAGAAAATATTCGCAAATCGAAAAACAGTTTATGGAGGCTCTCCAGCCCGCATGCCAATAGCACGGGTGCGTGCTACTCTACACAGCGTTGTATATCCCCCTCCTCACTTAACAGAATAATTTTTCTATAAACCTGTGAACATTTCCACAACGTTATAAATACTTTTTTGATCAATCTCACGATGCGTTTGTTTGTTTGTTTATCATCACTTTTTTTTGCTTGCTTCTTTTTTTGTTTGCCCCCTTTTTTGTTTGCCCCCTTTTTTGTTTGCCCCCTTTTTTGTTTGCCCCCTTTTTTGTTTGCACCTTTTTTTGTGCCCTACTCTTTTTTCTACCTACGCGTTATGCGTGCATGTCTATATTTACACTATTTCCGCGTGCGCACAACGCGACGATCATTTTCGCCTAAACTACAAACAACTCTCGTGAAGAAAGGTGTTACCCTCATGTAAATGATTTTCTTTCTGTGACTTCTCTGTAATGCCAGCACGTATGCCGCTTGACCGTGTCATGCTGAAAAAACGAACATCCTTTTTCTTCCTCACTTGGTCCAATGGTTTAATGGGCACATGGCGATGGGTAAGAAATAACTATCAGGTAATAAGCAAACATCTCAAAGAGGTGGGAGTACAAACGAGAAGTGTGAAGAACGTGTCCCCGTCATCCCATTTGAATGACTCTCCTTTCATCCCACGTGCATATTTTTTTCGTCTAAATATAATATTTCAAAATGGGGTATCATCCCTGTTGCATAAGTCTTCCCACAACCATCTCCCACCACAACCACCCCCTTGTTACCTTTTTATTTTCCCGTTGGGAGATGCCTTCTATTGCGTTATCGTTTAGTTTGTTCCTTTTCCATTACATGTATGTCCGTACCACTTGCACGTCTGTTCACTTCACAAACACATTTTAATTTTTTTCTCTCTTCATAGAATCACCCACAGACAAGTGCAACCAGCTTGGTAAGCAACCGAGGCGATGAATGAATTAAAATCTTACGTGTCATTGTGTTTTTTTTTTTTTTTTTTTTTAATCCCTTCCTACACCCAGAAAAAAAATAATGATAAATTGTCTATATATTTATTTCTTGTCTTGGGACCCCCGTGCAGGTGACTAGCCCCAATGGAAGTGTGCACCATCGAGACGAGTTGAGAAGTAACTTCTAATGGCAGCCCCTAACACCAAGTCCACTCAAACAAATTAGAAAATCGACCCAAGCGGATGGGGTCCAGCAGAAAATTTTGTCTATATATACGCATCGAATAGACAAAAACATGAACCAAAAAAAAAAAATAAATAAATAAAATAAAGTAAAATAAAATAAAATAAAACAAAACAAAAGAGGATGTAAAGATAACACCACGGGGAGTAGGCACACTTCCATGTGGAGCCACTCCACAACAGTTACGCATAGTCATCGAATTTTTGTACTCAGTTTTGGCGGAAGGAAGAGCCGTCCCTCTATCGATGGCCATGTTTATGCTCCACATCGCAGTGGTGCAACCGCGGGCTTTTTGCGGACAAAAAGTTTCGCATTTATAGGAAGATTTTTTCCCCTTTTTTTTCCCTTTTTTTCCCTTTTTTATCCTTTTTTTCTCTTTTTTCTCCCTTTTTCTCCTTTTTTTGCCACCTACTTGCCGGTCATTCTTAACGATATAAAAATAAATGGGTAAAAAAAGGGGGCAAAAATGGCTATTAAAATAGCTTGTACATTGAGTCCCATGCACAACGTGGTAATTGCAGCCACTATCATGGAAATCATTGGCAAAAAGGGGACTACAAATCTGACTACTTTCATCGGCTTACTGTTCCATATCTTTTTTGCCTTGTCCATAATTTTTCTGAAAATTTTGTTTTTCTTTACCCTTCTTAATATGTTGTCAAGCAGCTTCTGTAGCTTCTTTGAGTTGGCTATTCTGTAGTACAGTGTCAAGTGTTGATTGGCTCTGATCACATCGCGCTGCAGCGAGTCGTTGCTTCTGTTGAGTGGTGAAGCGGAACTTCCACTCAGCAACGAATCGATGCTTCTGTTGAGTGGTGAAGCGGAACTTCCACTCAGCAACGAATCGATGCTTTCGTTGAGCGGTGAAGGGGAACTTCCGCTGAGCAACGTATCGATGCTTCCCTTGAGCGGTGAAGCGGAACTTCCACTCAGCAACGTATCGATGCTTCCCTTGAGCGGTGAAGCGGAACTTCCGCTGCGCAACGAATCGGTACTTCCGTTGAGCGGTGAAGCGATACCTCCACTCATCAACGAATCGGTACTTCCACCACACAACGAGTCGGTAATCTTACTGCACAGAGAATCGTCGCTTCCATCATATGCTGCTCCAAATGATGATAGTGATCGTCCCTCCGATGGAAAATGTGCTTGGTTCCCCGAATGGTGTTCCTCATTCGGTGTTATACATGCAGAGCACTAAAAAAAAAAAAAGCATCGCATGAGAGATGGTGCCAAATGGGGAAACATACCACCAGCGGTATTTCACCTTTGTGTGCATGACACCCAAATGGGCCCCCATAAACATGCGTACATAAGCGGCACATATAAATATCCGCCTATATATACACTTGTGCGCTTTTATTCATTACATTGCTGAGCTTGCATAGCATCCATGCTAAAGAAACAAAAACAAAAAATTTAGCTACGACGAGGTAGATGTTGTCTCGTGCAGACTTGCAACATCCTTCACGCGGACTTCTTTTCTTGCTACCTACAGTGGTGAACTTTTTTTTTGCCCCTTCATCGTGCCTATAATGCTTAGGAGGCACATCCTGTGAATGCATAATGTTGTAGGGGGCATCACCCCATCTCATTTTCTCCCTTTTA
>NC_020395.1:100729-116101 GCF_000321355.1 Plasmodium cynomolgi strain B
AAAAAAAAAAAAAGATGAACTTACTGAGCAAAGAAGAAATAATTATAAAATTCATGCAAAAGGAACAAATTATGGACTTGTAAAAATATATGCAAAATAGAAGGAGCTTCTCAGGAATTGTAAAAATGCTGCTCTGTGGCATGTCAGAAGTAGAACTGCATATCGCGCGTTAGATTTGTTCTGGCAATAGCGGTAGAAAAAGGGTGTTCTAAAATAGGTTCTAAAAAGGTGCCACAAGTAGGCTGCAAAAAGGAGCCATAAACAGAGACCTATGCAGCAGGCGATGGTGAAGCCCATACAGCTGAAGCGCCATAACTGCACATGCCAACAGAGCTGGAAGAACATTCCTAAAATGGCTACAACACGTAGGTACGTGAGCGCCACCCCCCCCTCACCACGCATATTATCATCTTACATTGATTACAATAATACAATTTTTCGCTACATCTGCGCTTGGCCTTACTGAACCAAGAGTATACGATTATGTGGTTTTTTTTTTTTTTTTTCTTTTAATAAAAATAATTGACTGAATATCATATCAATGCCTACGTAAGTTCTCCTCCAAACATTTGCAGAGTTGTCACGTCCGTTCATCCTAAACCGGGTTCGCGGTAGTGTTTCAAAAAGGAAGAAAAAATGAAAGAAAAAAAAAAAACATCGCAACTGTTGACACTCCCCTTTTTTACCAGTTAGGTAATTTTTTCCCCCCAAAGGAACGACAACCGAACATACGAAAAAGGGAAATAAAATTTTAACTACCTAATTGGAATGGCACAAAAAAAAAAAGGGGGGGGAGTACTATCTTATCTATTTGCTATTTCATTCATACGCAGTAAACTTACATCCGTGTGGAGTGACCACTTAAACCTTTTCTGGTGCGAACGGATTTCCATCTTTAATCAATTTTGTTTTCTCATGATGAAAGGAAAAATGAACGACTGCACATGGTTGCTCGATATTTACCATTTAGGTTTATTCCTCCTCGGGTCATTCCGCTGCTGACCGAAATATGGACGCGGTGGTGCGTTACCAACTGTGCGCCAACGTTTGTTTTTATAGTGAAGCACCCCCTCAAGCCCGTCCTCATTTGTCGCACTCGTGAAAGCACAAACTCCATGCCGTTCATTTCCCCTGACGAACTTCCAAAAAAACTCGCACCTTTTGATGGCTGCCTATTGTCGAATTCAGAAAAAAAAGGTTAACGACTCCAACGCTGCGGCTACCAACAATCCCCCTCCAACGCTTCTACTGCCACAACGCTCCAACACTGCACCTGCCAGACTAAAACGAACAAGTGCATGCCTCTCGGGACTAGGAAAGGCTCGCACCCTTCTAGGGGACGAAGTTTTAAACAAATATTTTTATAACCCTCGGCGAAAACTACTCCGCGGGTATTGCACTGTTGGAGGCATGCGCCGCACAAATTGTCGCACAATTGGCGCAGTATATATGCCACGCTAGAATGGCTAGAAAAGACAAAAAGCATTTCGCAAAAATGGTCACAAGGTGTGATGTGCGAGGGGGATATATTACTGCTTGTCGTTTTGCTAATCCCATCAGTTTTTTCTTACCTCTTTTTTTCACTCTTTTCTCGTATGCGTTTGTGCAACTACTTCTTTATGCCAAGCATATAGGGGGCCCTCCTCTACTCGCAAATCACGCGCGTGCACTGTAAACATGCGCGTGGGCATAAATCTTAGGCATGTTCTCATGGGGGGAAAAGCAAAAAAAATAACGCGGCTTCCCTAAGTCATCCTTGCTAGCGGTGCATTACCATTATTTTGTCACTTTATTACGTAATAATGTTATTATATTATGTATATAACTGCTTTTTTCTTTTTCTTCGCTTTGGTTTTCTCATTTTTCACCCCTGCACGCTTCCCCTGCGACACAGAGCCAGCCGCACACCACTCCAAGCGCAACCCCCAATGGGAGAGATAAAACTCCAACGGGTAAAAACTGACCGACAGAAGTGCCATACATTACACATACGCATGCAATGCACAGTGCGGATGGAGAGGGGTTATCAACAAATCGCCCTGGTATTAAGCTTCGGACATTTCTAACATGGTTTATTCGCTCAATGTATTGCAAAAGGAAGGAACTAACGAACGGACCAAGAGGAAGTATTTTTTTTTTTTTTTTTCCAAAATGAAAAAGAAAAAATAAACAATATGCATAGGTAAAAAAAAATGACAGTTGAAACTGCCAAAAAGTGAGAACTTTTATTTTTTAAGGGAACATGCGAAGCAAGCGTTTCTTCTAACTTCTTCCCGATGAATCTTTACCCCATTAACAATTTTGCCATTTTTACTATTTTATAATTCTTTCTTTTTCCGCGTTTATCCTTTTTTTTCGTTTAACAGTACTTTCGGCATACACTACGTTTAACGTCAGCATGTGCTTACATATGTACCTATTCGAATTGCACGCTAACAAGAAAGACTATGCCCGGGCGGTGAACTAACGACAGCGAGCGGTGAAGTTAGCCAACTCTTCTCATCGCTCAGGGGTGGCCAAAACATATGCCATACTTTATCAGTGTATAGTAAATATTATAAAATATAAAAGCAACTGCTTGCCTGCCCGTTTGCTGCCCATTTACCTGCCCGTTTACCTGCCCGTTTACCTGCCCGTTTGCCTGCCCGCCTTTTTGTCCCCTACAACTTTGAGGCTTGGAAGTATTCTTCCTTCCAAAAAGTACCCACCGAACGAACGGGGTCCTGCCTTTTCTTCATGCCATTTTCTCGCCTCAACAGTAAGGCCCAAAAATATATGCAACACAACGTATGTAATATTTATATATCCATGTTATGTAGTACCACCTCGCATTTATGGACCAACTGAACGATCTGCAGTAGGGCAACACCACTTTCAGATCGCAGGGTTTTATTCTATCAATTATTACCCTTCACCATTATCCAATTCGTTTCATATATAAACGCGCTGAAGGCTACGATATATTTTTTTTTTTTCACCTGCGCTTAAGTAGTAGCAAAAAAAAAAAAAACCTTCGGTTTGGGAGTGGACCTACTTGAGGCATAAAAAAAATGCTATGCTGCGTCCCTCGAAAGAGCAAAATTGAAAAAAAAAATTTCAGAGCCAATGAAATGCAGATAAATATGCATAATAAGGCGCAAACAAAATAGGCAAAAAAAAAAAGTGCTTGTCCCCCGATCTGCATGTACATGCATACATTTATATACTTACATTACATACATTTATATATGCACCTCATGCGTTGTAAAAGTGGGCGGCAACAATTTGAAAGATACCGCTTTTTTTTTTTTTTATTCTAACAAAAAAATCTTCGTTTTAATTTTATAATAGTTCTGCCTGGCGTTATTTTATTTTTTTTTTTTTCACACGTCTAATAATAACCTACGACTTTCTAATGGCTGAAAAAAAATAAAACACAATAGAGCAAAACAAAACAATAACACCCCAGTTTACTTCTGACCTAACTTGTATTGGGCGCGCTGATAAATATATTTTTTTCTTCAGAAAAAATATAAAGCCGATTTTATTTTTACTTCCTCAAAGTTTGTATTTATATTCGTATTTATAATTACATTCGTATTTATAATTACATTCGTATTTATAATTATATTTGTATTTATATTTGTGTTCGTATTTGTATTTGTATTTCTTTTTATCTCCCGCCAGCTTCTTCACAAGTTTGAAGCGACAAATAAAAGTAAAATTAATATAATATATGACAACCTAGTTTTACCATTTTAGCGAATAGAATCTACCACTATCTGTATAAGTACTAGCTATTTTTTTTATGCATACCCTTCTCTATATATATGCTTATATTTTTCTTTTGACCCTTTAGAAAGAGAAAAAAAAAAAAAAAATCCTACCCCTTTGCAAAATCGCCCGCATCCCTAAAGTTGACGCCGAATTTGATAAAGAAAAACCAAAACGAGAGAGTTCACGATGGCTTCCAACAAATCAGTAGCCAACACCTCTGCTGCTAGAAATATAACAGATAAAACAAAAGAATCTACTTACTCCGCAGGTGCACATGTAACTTCTTCCAATCCAAGCTCCAGACGTGCAAAAATGAGCACCGTTATGTTGGTTCTCAATATCGTTGCTCTGGTCCTCGTATTTTGGCAGCCCCCCTGCTCCTATGACTTGAAGTAAGCGCATATACCACGTTTCCTTTTCCCTTGTTACCTTGCCGGCGCGTGTACGCAAAGCGGCTGCTCCCCCCGCTTGTCCCTCTTAGTCGCCTACTTGGCACACCCCGCAGAAGAGAACGAATCATGGGGGGTGGAGTCACCTCCGACTAAGCGATTCGTCAGCGAGGGCATCCGGGGCAGCTGCTACTCCAACCGATTCGCCAGCTGCCACTCCAACCGATTCACCAGCTGCTACTCCAATCGATTTACTAACCGCCTCCACATTCAATCGGTGCCCCCCTTTCAGACACCCCGTCAACCGCTCCTCGGATGGATGTAAACAAACCGGAAAAAGAGCCGAGCGTGTTCTGGAAGCAGAGCACACGAGTCCATTCGAAGAGTGCGGACAACTATTTGGACCGGAAGACGTAGAAATGGAAGATTATGTAACCCTCATTTCAACCTACCCAGTGAATAACGTAGAAAACGAAGAAGTATACACAGAACAACCGAACAACGTAAATGTAAATGTAAACGTAAACGTAAACGACGCAGAGTTTCTGGAGTTATTTAACAGAGTCAATACCCTATGGAATGAAACAGTGGAAAATATGGTGAACGAATATATCACCTACACGGATAGTAACCATATGGAGATCAGCTGGAGAGATGAAATGTGGAACCAAAGATGGTACAAATATTTAGAAAGCATACATTCAGATTTAAATAAATTTATAAACGATGAGACTCTTACCTATGAGACCAGAGAACATATAGCTGAAGATTTACTTTACTGGGCTAACGATGATTTCAAGTGGTTCTTAAATATAGTGAAGGAAGAATGGGACCATGAAACGACTAGCCGATCTGAGGTTCTGGTCTCGGAAGTGTGAAAGGGAAAAAGAGGGGGCACGTGCTTCCCAATCAGGTTGAGTTTTCTCAAAAAAAAAAGAAAGGTTCACTAAGTTTTCTCCCTTCATCTATGTATATGTGCATAAAGCCACCAAATTTATGTATCCGATCCCCAGAAGTAATATTCATATTTTCCGAGACATTGTCTCCCACGTTGATGCTGATAAACCACACTCTCCCCCATTCTTCCTTGACCACCTTCTCCACGTCGATGCTAACAGTTTGACGAAGCAAATATATTTATATTATACAAAATAGCCCATTAAGGCAACATAATTAGGAAGGAAAAATGGCTTGGCGTGAGAAGGGGCCCCGGAAAGGAACGCCGTAGTGACGAAAATTTTTCAAATCTCCCACCCGCTTGGTAGCCTCTGTCAATTCTCCAATTCGCAGTACCATGATGTCCACGCACATACATATGGCTATGTACATTTCTAGGCGCACTTCCCTAAATGAGGGTGGTTTTTTCTTTTTTTTCATTTCTTTTCCTTTTGTTCTTTTATTTCCTTTCTATTCTTTCGTTTCTGTTCTTTCTTTTCTTTCTTTTATTTCGTTTCTTTCTTTAAATGGCTGTGGAACTATTTTCCATAGATGTTAAAAACAGTTTTACTTGCTTCATTTGTTTTTTTTTTAATGCTTTAAAATTGCTTCCCTCCGTTTTTTCCCGTTTGTCAAAAATGCCAATTTGATGCAACATTTTAATTTGTCACAAAACTGCTAAAGTTTTTTTTTTTTTTTATTTAAACTTTGTTTTAATCACAAATGGGAATTGTTTTTCCATTTTTAACACCCTCTTTAGAATGAGGTATTTTTTCTCCCCTCCTTAACAAAAAGGGTGATATACGTCTGATGAGCATCTTACAATGTGAGGTTGCAAATTATGTTACTTTTCTTCCCTTTGGTTGTGTCAATTGGTATTTTTTTTTTTTTTTCCTCCCCATTTGTACCGCTTAAATTGCTACCCGTCTGGCCATTCCATTTGGACTACTTTTACCGCTAAACTGCTTGCGGTCGCGTAAGCTGAGAAAGACGCAAAGGTCCATGAGAGAGGGGAGTGTCTAGATGGTGCCTCCCTTCTCATGGATGGTGACGAAAGTCATGCACGTGAACCCCTATATGCCTGTCCAATTCTCGTTCTCCATTTCGTCCGCGTGGCGTGAAATGGGGCAAAACAAAAGGGGGGTTCGCTTCTCGGCCCCATTTAACTCCCCATTTGCCTTAGCCGAATGCGATCAGATATGTTCATTGCAATTCTGCGGCAAATCCGTCTTGTACGCCGCAGCGCCTTCTGACCATCACTTGGCAGGCAAAAAAAAGGGAAAAAAGAAAAATAAATGAAAAAACAAAAAAAAGCGATTTTGCATCCCACTCCTCCGCTACCGATTTTGTCTTTTTTTACTTTTTCAAAGCTTATCGGGTATGATCTATTTTATTTACTACCATTTAGCCTTCTCCTTTTTTTCTCCTTTTCGCTGAGCTCTTTTTCGCCGTTCCTCCTTTCCTCAAAAGACCAAGGAGAATTTCACAAGTTACGAAATGGAAGCAGCGGTCGAGCTGCAATACGGTCATTTCCATGAGGCCATTGCGATACGGCCAAATAGCAAACTTGTAGAGCAGTTCAGCCTCAAACGCAGTCAAGCGAAAAAAAAAAAAAATTAATAAATTAATAAATAAATACATAAATAAATGAATAAATATGCAAGTACATAAAATATAACCAACCAGGTAATTCGCGATAAAAAGTAAAGGACGCAAAAAAAGAAAAAGGAAACTGGGGCAAAATAAAGCACTTTACGAAGCTGAGCAAAATGGGGCAGAAGACAGACGGGGGATATACCCGGAACGGTCAAAAGAGAATATGTCGAAAAAATAGACCGACCACTGTAGTATTTTTTCTTTTTTTACTGATTGCATAAAAAAAAAAAAAAAATTGCATACTTGCATCTAAAAATGAAGGATCGTTTAGCGCAACAAAAATAACCTATCAAATGCAATATAGACATTTATGCAATTTTTTTTTAAATTACAGATAATTTTTTTTTTGCTTCCTTATGATGTTATTTTTTTTTTTTCCTTTTCTCTGGATTTTTTTTCAAACTGTACGCATAGCATTATATGCCAAAATAGGTACTGACGAAAAATACGCTTATTTACGATCGCTTTTGAATTGTTTATTAATAATTACAAACTTCCGTGATATATACCTCTCTCTCTTTCATGTTTATTCAAGCATTTTAATTAGGTAAAACTAATCTAAGGATAACTTAAAATATTTTTTTTAAGGCCACAATTTGGAGCTCTACGTCAGTAGGATGCCATTATAAGTTTATTTTTAATCTGTTGGTTCATTTTCTTAACAGTCTATGACTTATTAAAGAATACTCGTCAGAGGAATTGTGGAACCCTAAGTATCGCCGGCTAAATGGAGTATCGTGGGCCTCTCCAAAGGGATCGCAGCACATCAGTAAGCACAGCCTACTTGTGCATCGCACGTGCCTACGTATAAGTAGTACCACACGTTATGCGTACATTACATATACGTGCATTATTTATAGTACATTATATATAGTACATTATATATAGTACATTATATATACGTACATTATATGCATGTACATTTTGCGCGTATGCACCCGAGAAAGGCAGCCAAAAAAAGAGCACCCACGCCTTCCGCGCATCAGATATATAATTTTTCAAAAGCCTGATACGCCAAGAAATTTTTTTTTTTTTTCCTACTTTTGTTATCTAGCCCATTTCTAACGTTCATACCATCACGCAAATCCGTTCAACTTCCCGCGCAGCTATTTAGATATATATATATATATATATATATATACATGTAAAATAGGTACATATACATTTGTATGCCTACAATTATAATACGCATGCATGGGTACGCGGCTAGAGAAGGTAGTAAGATCTTAGAAACGCAAGCTGAAAACTGAGCCTTAGCATCGCACTATAATAGCATTAGCTATCCCCCAGAAGAAGCAATCCTATCCGTAGCAGTGACATCACAGCACATCCTTCACACCTCCATCAGAGAGATAACCCCTTAGAAGCGTCACCTCCTAAACGTGCTCACCACCAAAATGGAGCAAAACTTAAAATTCATCGGAGAATTGTCCGAGGAGATACAAAGCACGGCCACGAAGGTCCTGCCGGACATCAAGGGAGACTTTAATGCGTACAAAGATTTCATGGATCAAGTAATGAAAAATGTTCGTGTCCCCGATGGCGTTACCACCTTATTTGTTCTACTCTCTGTATTTGCAGTTATTTCTTTATACAATATCACCAAAATGGTTAGTGCGCTCAGAACCCATACAATGGCCAAATTTTTAGTATTATACCTAGGGTTCTACCTGTTTGCGTATAGCGGTTTTTTTAGGTACCCAAAAAATTAATGAAACAAAAAGGAAAAAGAAAGAACGTGTAGAACGATGAACTGTTACCAAATAGTTACTCCGATTAGTAGTTAATATAAACATGCGAATCGCGCGAAGAAGAATATGCAGATTATCTTATCCATTGAAGCAGATCAGGCTATATACGTACCTGTTCATATGTAACGGTAATTGCGGCATGTGGTGCTGCGTCTCTCCCAGCATTTGTATGCTCATCTGTGCCTGTATGTATATGTGCTGCACGTCATGCCATACTTGCCTTTAATGCCTCGAATGCCGCTAATGCCGCTAATGCCTCTAATACCGCTAATACCGCTAATACCGCGAAATGACATTTTTAATAACCCCGTTTATTTTTTTTTTCATATTTATACATGCGATGCTTCACGGCGCGTAACCTTCCATGGCGCACAATACTTTTATGTTTTTATTTTTCTCCCTATTTTTTTCCTTTCATTTTTCTGTTCCCTTTTGTCCTCATTACACCGAATTTTGCGCGTGCCTCCCCGGCCCTTTTTTACGTACTCAATTTTGATTCACCGCAATTGAGCCAAGTTGCGCACAACAAAACACTGCCCCCGAATAACCATATGTCCGCTATCACGAATTAGGTGTGACGCCCAGGCGTACTTAAAGCTGCAGCTCTGCACGAGTTTTGCCAAGGGTGGTGGTAACCACTACCCCTCCGTATGTACACAATGAAAATTCCTGTATATGCGCACCTACTTACGTATTTACGTACAAACAGTGTGCCCATTTGTTATGTTCTCATTTCCTGTGTCAACTCGTGAAGCCTCTTCCCGAAGGGAGGCACACAAAAAAAATTCACCATGTATATGTTCTCAAATGAGTTTACGTTGTAACTGCTAAAAATGGAAACGACCAAACGGCGTTATGCACAACCATGGAGCTCTTCCAAGTGGACACGCACATGCACCACCGGACGAACAACATAACACGGTTCCGCCACCCCTTAGGTTCATTAAAACAAAAGGGAACATGAAATTATTTCCTCCAAAGGTGGGTTTGGTGTAGTTTACCGTACTGTACTGTAGCATAGTGCAATGTTTTTCTTTTTCTTTCTTTTTTTGGTGCACTGTGCAGCTTTTACAAGGCTATCGTAGCCCATCCGACCACCTTTAGAGTTCATATGTAGGGGTGAACTGAATTGGTGCAGTGACCCATCCCTGTTTTGGGAAATCGTTTCTCACTTCGTTTTGTCTCATTTTGCTTTATCTCATTTTTTTTGTCTCATTTTGTTCCAACTGGAAAGCTTTTCACCCTTGATGCCCCTTAGCGCAGCTCTACGCAGCGGCATCATGATGAGGCCAAGCACCACCCCAGACATGCCCACATGGCCATACATATACAAGCATACACGTACGGACGCGTGACAGAATTATGCCCCCACACACACACACCGATACAGACATCACAACGCCAAGCAGCATCGCCCGTTGTGCCCACTTTTGTGGAATCTCGCTACATGTCAAAATAAATAACTCCGAATTGGGGGGGGGAAATAATTAAAAAAAAAGGCACCCTTTTTTTTTTATTACCCATTTAACCGGAAAAAGATAAAGCGGAGCAGCTTATTTTGCGGTAAATAACATTTTTAAAGGAGTAACGATATGTAAAATACAGCACATCAACCCGTATTTTCCAACTTGATTAACCATTTAACGAACTTTTTTTTTTTCCCTTCTCCAAGGTATTAAAAATATGTGCTATGTTCGTAGTGAAGAGCTATACATCTGATAGCCTTCGTGAAGATGCTACTTTCTTATTCCTCCTAATATCTTTATGCGCCATTTTTTAAAGGAGAAAAGTTAAGTCAAGGGAAAAGCGTTTAACTAACATACCTACATGTATGTATTATTTACGGGAGCTGTTTTTTTTTTTTTTTTTTTACGCATAATTTTTTATGAAATATTGGGGAAAAACATGGTACCAGTGAAAATATATAACGCGAGCCACTCGCGCAGCACGTTCACAATTGTGCCATTTTATTTGCATACGTCTTTACGCAATCGTATTGTATTCAGGACAAAAAAGTCAGTCAACATAATAGTACTACAGTAAGTATAGTTTATAACCCCTCCTCCCCCCGTTGATTAGCACGAAGGCAGGAAATTGGCCGCATGTATTTTTTATAGTTACGCGGATGAAGCAGCCATCTTTGTAAAATGTAAAATAGAACATCATGGCGTACTTCCATGCGATACCTACATAAAACATACATAACCTACATAAGAATTCATATATATACATATATATATATATATATATATATATATACTTTGCAACATTATATGTTCCAATTAAACATAATATATTCCTCGACCCGTGCATGTAAATAAGGCACTGCTAAAAAAATAGGGTTCCTGTAAAACTATATTTCTTTATTAGAGAAAAAACCTACAGATTAAATGTCGAACGGTTTGTACAGGAAAATGCAATTTTTTTAAAGCAGCAGAATGGAAAAATTAGGGATGGAACAAAAATTTTTTTTTTTTTATCATCGCTTCTCCGTTCGCATGAGCGTCACTGCTGTAGTAGAGCTATCGTTGTTATTGCGTTTGCCTTTTCCCTTACGTATGCCTTTGCCTTTAAGCTTTCCTATAGCTTCCTTTATCTTCCTTTATCTTCCTACATCTTCCTATTGCCCTTTATCAATATTTTATCACTGCTAAGTTAGAAGAAAAAATTACGCCAATGAAAATATTTGCATTTTTTTTTTTCCGTTGTTTTTATATGGGAAAAAAAAAAAAAAAACAAATCTTGTTTGTATTTTGTTTGTTATTACTTCCATTTGCATAGAATAGAATGTCATTATATGCCCGCCACCTGATTTGTAATTCGCGGGACATTTGATATATTTGTATGTTCCGCCTTTTTACTCTGCCGTTTTATACATACGTATACATAACCAGAAAAACATCACTGGTAAAATTCGTTAGAACCTATTAGTAAAAAGCTTCTACCTAATGAGAACCCGTGATTATTGTTCCTTTTCAAACTCATTTGATCTGAAGTTAACGCTGGAGAAAATAACCCCAAAGAAAAGTAATACAAACCTGAAGCAAGTGAGCACGTGAATACATACATCTAATAAATGAAACAACTCTGTGAACCGCGTTTGCGATGCAGCTTCTGAGTGCTTCGTAGTTGGCGCTACCTGCATCACGGGAGTAGTACATACTTATATGCGTTCGATACATTTGTATGCACCGATTTGGGTGCATGCTATACTCTACTGTCCTACCAATCTGCGCCCCGAACTAATATAACATCTGCACCGATTCGACACGTCGAATTTCCGCGTGATGAATCTTTTCCTTCTTGAACCCAATTTACTTTACTTTTCCTTCCTCACCGCCTCACAGTTTCTAATTTTAAAACCCCCTTTTTTTTTTTTTTGCAGATCCCTAGATGTGCAGAGGTGCATGGACCTGCATGCATACATATGTATATGGGAGCTTCGCCATTGCCATAACACAATTTGGAAGAGCGCGCGTGCGCGCATGCGCGAAGGAACATTGGTTCCATATAGCACCGTATTGGAGAAACATAACAATAGAAGAAGGGAGTGCCTTTTTGTTCCCATTTTTATGTACATTTCGAAACTATAACTTTTTAAAGCATGGTACTTCCCGACCAGTCAGCTGTGCCTTCAACGCGGAAGCCCCTAGCTGGGTGCAAAAGGAGTTTCAAAAGATTCGTTACGAGCGGAATTGCAACCAGGGGAGCGGGTAAAGGCGCAGGCAAAGCCAGACAGAGAACCGAAAAACGCACTACAAACTGTATTGCCACCCCTATCGCACCTGACAGCAACCGGAAAAATGACTCCTCTGACAGAAGCAAGAATTCCGTGAAGAAATGGGGCTTTCCTAAGCCCAAGGTACTCATCGTACCCCTTCTCGCCATTTTGTATGTCCTATCATTGGTAAGGCCATAACGAAGAAGTGCATGCGCTGAAATAGACCTTTTTTTTTCCCCCCCCCTCTTCGTGACATTTTGCAAATTTGAGGACTTAAATTACAACGCCCGTGTAGCAAAATGTACAATGAGTGTTGCACTCATGCCAGGAACGCTGCGTTCTTGTCTAATTAACCCCTTTGGTCTTACACATATGTGATAACCCTTTTTTTTCTTTTTTTTTTTCCGATGCCCCTCCACAGCATGGCTTGTTCCCCAAAAAGGACTTCCATCATTCGAGATCGCTAATTGAAAACAGCCTAATCCCTTTGATATGTACACCCGTAATAGAAGTTGCCCCTCCTCCAACTAATGGTAGTGTCCCCCCAGTTATTGAGACTTCGGAAAATATCAACGACAAGAAGTCGGGAAATGATAAGAAATCAAAAAAGAGTCGCAAGAAGGCTGCTAGTGAGAAGAAGCCAAAGAAGGAACTCAAGTGGGGATGGGATAAAAAATCAAAAAAGGATGCCAAGGCAGCAACAGACGGTGAGTTGAAAAAGGATCCCCATCAACCCCCTGTTCCGTTTGCCCCCTTTGATATGCCCTACCCCCTTGATATGCACTACCCCCATGATATGCACAACCCCCACGATATGTTTAATCCACACGACGCACATGGTTCCCTTGGTCCACGTGACCCATTGAATCCCCATCATCCACGTGACCCATTGAATCCCCATCATCCATATGATCCACTGGACCCCCACGATCCATATGACCCACTGAGCCTCCAAGACTCATTTGATCCACTGGGCCCCCACGATCCATGTGATCCAATGGATCCCCATGACCCTTATGATTCACTAGATCCCCGTGACCCGTATGGCCCCTACGGACCACATGACCCATACGATCCTGATGACCCATATTATGCATATTACCCAAACGATCCAGAAATACAATACGGCGTTTACGGCAGCACGAGGAAGCCCAACACGATAATAGATTTTACGTCATGCAAAACCCTTACGCCTGAGGAAAAAATCGAGTTTTTCTTCTACAGCACGAGCAACTATCTATATTTTACGAAAGAAATGAAGAAACGAATTTTCGCAACTGGTCCCGTACTGACTAAAAAATACATGGCGGAAATCTTTTTTGACATGTGTAATGAACAGAAGGAAAACTTCCTCTTCATGAAGGAAGCCATGTCCAAATTATCCTTCATGTTAGCAGCTCAATTTAATTTGCCAAATGAAAAGCGATCGAAGTGTTGGAACCTCGTGAATAAAAAACTTAGCAAAGTAATTAACCGATTTGATCTGCGCGATCGTGCTGACTTCAATCATTTTTTGGCTCAAAAAAAACGTCACTCTGCTGAAGATTTCGAGTGTTTTGTCGAAAACAGAATTTGCTTATGGAACAAAATTACCAGAGAAAATAGATATGAATCCTTCCTAGAATTGTATAAGAATTTAAAAAAATATACCGCCAAGAACAAATTTCGAGATAATGATAAAAATTATCAACCTTTGCAGCCAAGTTACTGTTATGGTGCTGGTAACCCAGACATGCCGCATGACCCCTTCACTGTGAACGATCCCTCCATACCGAACGACCCCTTCACTGTGAGCAATCCCTCCATACCGAACGACCCCTTCACTGTGAGCAATCCCTCCATGCCGAACGATCCCTTCACTGTGAACAATCCCTCCATGCCGAACGACCCCTTCACTGTGAACAATCCCTCCATGCCTCATGACACCTTCAACACGAGTAACCCGACCATGCAACATGACACTCTCAGTGCTACCGCCCCCGTTACGCCTTACAACACTTTAAATGCCAGCAATTCTCCTTTACAGCACAGCAACATCAACGTCAACGTTGGCAGTAGACCTCCTATGCCTTACAGCAGTATCAGTGTCATAACTAAACCCATGCCATACGGTACCTTTAGCCCTAGTAACCCCACTGTGCAGTATAGCAATTTCGGAACCCCTATCACCGCTATGCCCTACAGCAATATATGCACTGCTAACCCTGCTATGCCGTATGCGAACATCAGCACCATTAATAGGCCTATTGCGTGCAACACTTTCAATGTCAGTAGTAGACCCATGCCGTATAGCACCATCACTGCCAGCGCCATTCCTATGCCATATTACGGCACTTATATTTCTAGCAGCCCTATCATGCCGTCATCCCCGTACAACAATTTTAATGCTAATATTACTACCGCCGTGCCGATCAACGCTTTGAATGCGAGCCCCGCATCCATCCCGCCTTACACGACGAACGCGACTGTTACAGCTGTACCATACGGCAGTTTGAACCCTAACGTTGCCACCATACCGCAAGGCACATATAACCCTAGCATCGCCGCCACACCGCAAGGCACATACAACCCTAACGTCGCCACCATACAGCCCAGCACCTACAGTCCTAACGTCGCCACCACACCGCAAAGCACATACAACCCTAACGTCGCCACCATACAGCCCAGCACCTACAGTCCTAACGTCGCCACCATACAGCCCAGCACCTACAACCCAAGCATCCCCGCCATACCGCAAGGCACTTATAATCCTAGCATCCCCGCCATACCGCAAGGCACATACAACCCTAGCATCCCCGCCATACCGACCAGCACCTACAGCCCTACCACCAAACACGTCACATTCGACATGGAAGTCGAAAGGGAACCCCCCAGGCGGAAGAAGAAAAAGAAATGAATGAGCAATTGCACGTACTAAAAAATGGTGCGCCTATTACGGAAGTGGGAAGAAAAAATACATGTGTGATAAATGTGTATATGTTCGCACAGTAACACACACGTGTACACAAAATTGACTCCACGCCGTTTGGACTCAGTCCGATTTGAAGCTACAAAAGCTACATAGGGGGAAAAAAAAAATAAATAAATAAATAAAAATAAAATAAAAAATAAAACATTGATGTCTTATTTGTTCCTTTTTTTAATCATCCATTTGGCATTTTTT
>NC_020395.1:123914-140222 GCF_000321355.1 Plasmodium cynomolgi strain B
CATGCAAATTCACAATACATATTTTGCATGCAAAAAATTGATAGTTTAAAATTGTTGAGGATTTTCTTGTGTAGTTGGAGTAATAGCGATGAAATAAAACATGTCAATTTAATTATACATATATTCAAGAAAATATATAACCAAAAAAATTAACATATTCATTTCATTGCCTTTACTCCGAACTACAAAAGAAAATCATTTTGCGAATGATCACATAATTCATAGTTGAAGCGAACAAAATGGTAAAAAAGTATATTCCATTCATCGAAATGTCTTTCGACGTTTCAACAAATAAAACAAACTTTCACACTATTTGTCGCAACCTCCACGAAAAAGATGCCGTTCGCCTCTATTCGTTCCATGTTAATGATCCTTCCGCAGGTTCACCTACGGAAACCTTGTTACGACTTCTCCTTCCTTTAAAAGATAGGATTTACGGTTTTTCCAGAAAAAAGAAGATATAATCCCCTTTCTTCTTGTCCAAACAATTCATCATATCTGTCAATCGGTAGGAGCGACGGGCGGTGTGTACAAAGGGCAGGGACGTAGTCAGCACAATCTGATGAATCATGCTTACTAGGCATTCCTCGTTCAAGATTAATAATTGCAATAATCTATCCCCATCACGATATGTATTGATAAAGATTACCTACACTTTTCAGTGGAGGAAAAGTACGAATCTGCAAGCAGAAACGTAATTTTAGTAACTCGTTATACATATCAGTGTAGCACGCGTGCAGCCTAGTTCATCTAAGGACATCACAGACCTGTTGTTGCCTTAAACTTCCTTGTGTTAGACACACATCGTTCCTCTAAGAAGCTTTACAATCAAGCAAATACATTCTTACGCGAAAAAGAAACAGTATGATAAGCGAATTAAGTAGAAAAGGGAAAGGGACACTTTACGCATCCCAATATTTTCTTCAAAATAAGCAAATCAACCGTATTCAATCCCACATAAGAATATATCGTATTTGCCGCTAATTAGCAGGTTAAGATCTCGTTCGTTATCGGAATTAACCAGACAAATCATATTCACGAACTAAAAACGGCCATGCATCACCATCCAAGAAATCAAGAAAGAGCTATTAATCTGTCAATCCTACTCTTGTCTTAAACTAGTGAGTTTTCCCGTGTTGAGTCAAATTAAGCCGCAAGCTCCACGCCTGGTGGTGCCCTTCCGTCAATTCTTTTAACTTTCTCGCTTGCGCGAATACTCGCCCCAGAACCCAAAGACTTTGATTTCTCATAAGGCACTGAAGGAAGCAATCTAAGAGATTAACTCCGAAGAGAAAATCTCTTATTTTAAAATCTTTCATCCAAAGCCTAGTCGGCATAGTTTATGGTTAAGATTACGACGGTATCTGATCGTCTTCACTCCCTTAACTTTCGTTCTTGATTAATGGAAGTATTTTAGGCAAATGCTTTCGCAGTTGTTTGTCTCCAGAAAATCTAAGAATTTCACCTCTGACATCTGAATACAAATGCCCCCAAGCTACTCCTATTAATCGTAACTAAGCCAAAATAAGAAAAAAGAACAAAATTCTGACTTGTTCAATTTTGTTATTCCATGCTGTAGTATTCAAACGCGCAATGCTATATCTGTTTGCTTTGAACACTCTAATTTACTCAAAGTAACAAGATCTTCAAATGCCGGAGCAAAAGAAAGACCTTAAAAAGAATCATTTTAATTAAAAGAACACATAATAGCAAAATGCGCACAAAGTCGATACGTAGTATCAGTTATGTGGATTAAGCTAAAAGCGTTACTTAAAATATCGATTCTTTGAAATTCAACTACGAGCGTTTTAACTGCAACAATTTTAATATACGCTATTGGAGCTGGAATTACCGCGGCTGCTGGCACCAGACTTGCCCTCCAATGGAGTTTTGGGAAGGTTTTAAATTCCCATCATTCCAATTACAAAGCCAGATTGGCCTTGTATTGTTATTTCTTGTCACTACCTCTCTTTTTTAGAATTGGGTAATTTACGCGCCTGCTGCCTTCCTTAGATGTGGTAGCTATTTCTCAGGCTCCCTCTCCGGAATCGAACTCTAATTCCCCGTTACCCGTCATAGCCATGTTAGGCCAATACCCTAACATCAAAAGCTGATAGGTCAGAAACTCGATTGATACACACTAAAAATGGACGGATCCATTACGTGTTACTTCTTTGTTATAATTCCTTAAGTTAATAACTTTTTTCTTAAAAGGCTTAACAAGTACACACTCAAGAACTTAATCAAGAGTGCTAAAGCAAGTATTAGCTACAGCTTTTCCGTAGTTATCCTTATAGAAAAAATGTCAAGTAGATTATAACTGTTTTAATGAGCCGTTCGCAGTTTCTACATATAAAATATGCATATACTTTCACTTGCATGGCTTAATCTTTGAGACAAGCATATGACTACTGGCAAGATCAACCAGGTTACTATTTATATGGCAACAAAGGAAAGCGTGAAACGGAATTTGCACTTGGCAAATTATTTTCATCTTCTAATCAATCCTTTCGCTATATAAATGATTGTTTAAATTCTTTCATTAATATTAATTATTATTCATTACGAATAATAATATATTAACAATTTAACAGCTGATGTTTTACTATGTTATTTTCCTAATCATTTAGTTATGTTTTTATATAACTTTATGATAGGAATTATTGCACCTACTAATTTGCAAGAATAATAAACCATACATTAGAAGCGATTTCGGGAAAACCCTGCAAACTTGGGGAAGTTACGAAAATTTTCTGAAATCATTTCTTGTAGGTAAATTCCTTACTTTAGCATGATGCATTTTAAAATCAATACTAAAATTGTATAGCATACAATTGAACAGATTTATCATCTTTGAAATTTCACAATAAATTATTACTTAATTTACTTATTGCAAAATTATTTTTTTTTTACTTGCTATGAAAATTTCACCCTTATAATGAAATATCCAAGCAATAATTGGTCTTATTCGAAAATTATCCATTTGTTAATCTTGTGATTCAACGTCTTGTTTTAATTAAAAAATTAAAATTAAGAAAAAAAAGTAACAAAAATCTATAGAACAAATCTACTTTTACTTAATTTACTTCATCTGCTTTATTTTTTTCCATTAATGCATCTTTATAATAACCATTAACAGGACACATAAATTATATTAAAAATTTGAAATTTTGCTATAATAATTACAAAAGTACATTTATAATAGAATTTATTATTAAAAAAAAAACATAATTTTTCTGGCAAATTAAAAGTTATAATGAATAATAAAATATCAAACTACGTATTATGTACTATAAAATTTATTCCACATTAAGAGTAAACACTTTTTATATGTAAGCATTGCCAAAAGGCATACTACATTAACGATACACAATTAATTACGCATGATTTTCTACTATCCGAAAAGTTAATTTTCATTCTATATCAAAAAAAAAACTAGAATGATAACAAATAGATCCTAATTAAGCTTTACAATTATAAGAATAATATTTTTCTAATATAGCGAAAAATATGCATCTTAAATTTCTTTTAACATACTTTGCTCGCTATCTTTTTCAGAATACAAAAACGAAAAATAAATTTTAAAAAATATCATCTTATTTAGAATGGGCGGAACAATTAAATCGTTAGAAACGTTAAAATTTCAACCGCTAGCACATTCAAACACTTAAATTATGCGAAATCACCAATAAATCTTAAGCGATTTCATCTCAATTTTCTTATTTTTTTTTTTTAATTACATTGCCATGCGCTTTTAAAATTTTTGGTCATTTATTATGAATTTTTTTTTTTTTTACAACTTTTTTTTTTACCTCGTTTTTTTTCAATGTTTGAAATACACGACCTGAAAAATTATATGAGTATAAACTATGTGCCTGTGCGCGATACGCAGTGCGTACATTTTGGGAGCCGCACCTGAGCATTTTTATGGCACGCCTTGGTATTTTACTCCAGGTGCACCGTTCATTTATACGTTAAAAAATAGCACTTCTTATGCAAACAGCATGACATATTTTAAATGATAGGGAGATAAGTGCACATAGCTGAACACGCGTGAATTTTGTGAGAGGTGCAAAAATATGCTCAAAGTGTGAACAGAGGATGCACACATCTGATTTGAAGTTACATGTTCTTTTTTTTTTTGCGAAGTGCAATTTCATAGTAAGCACAAAAAAAAAAAAAAGCTCAGTTAAATGAATGAAAGAAATCCCTCTTTTCGCAAACGCGCAAAATGAACGCTTCAAATTTAAGTAAAATGCATAAGGGTAAAATTCTCAGTGTGACAAGCTTAAAAAAAAATCGCCCCCTCGTATGATCACATCTGACATGCGAAAAAAGTATGTAATTGCTTCCTCTTTTTTTTTCATAAAATGCCAGATATTTTATCCTCATATGTAATAATTGCCCAGCGCTTCGTGCACCCCTTAAATTTGTCACTTAAGGTTAAACTGCTTGATGATTTGACTCTCCCGAACTGATCAAGCCAAAAAGACTGAAATGCCAAGGTAATTTAACAAAAATCTCATCCATTTTGAGCATCTTTATTGACATTTAAAGGGAAAAAAAAAAAATACCATGTTCAAGTTTGATCGTATGTTCCGATGATGATAAAATAAATGCGCGAACAGTTCTCTCATTTTTTAACTTCCGCTCTGCACAGAACGAACCAACTTTTCATCCACTTGTTAATTTTTTTTAAGTAAAAATTCAAAAATGAATTTTGTGTGTGTTTATGTAAGAATTATGATACCCCCTTTTTCAATTGTTAAAAATGCGGATGTGTAAACTTGTGCCATGTTAACTTTTTAAAAGCTTTCCTCTTTGGAAAATCGTCAAAGTGGTGTATATATTTCTTTCCTGTAAAAAAATGCATTCCATCTGAAAATCGCATGTAAAAAAAGGTGCTTCGAATTTGTTGACGCTTTTTCACATATATATATATATTTTTTTTTTTTTCAATTATTTAGACATACCTAGAGAAAAATGGCCTAGGCTACATATCACACTCGCCATATGAAATGCTAACTCTTTCTTCCATATGCAGGTTGCACCTTTTTTTTTTTCAGCCACTGATAAATTTTTACGGAGAAATGTTCCAATTCCAAATAGTGAAAATTTGCCACTCGCATTCCCATGCAAATAATGCTAAATAGAAAGACACATCCATATGTGAAAAGGATGCAGACGCGTAAGTTAAACTCATAAGACAACTGCAACAAGTGCACCTCTGTATAAATGGTACATTTTGTTCGCATACGCGGATTTGTAAATATAGGCGTGCACATCCCTCCTTAACAATTTTTTTTTTTTTAATAAAATGTGCGAAGATTTTCCCCTTATTTTTACCAGTTCGAATTTCACACAAATCGGAGATTTCACAAATCCCCCCCCCAAAGATCATCTCGCGTTTTTGGTAATCCTTTTGGAAGAATCTGTGTGTCGTTTTATTCAAAATACGTCCACTTCACCAAGATGAGTTCCTCACTGCTGATATTTGCATAAACATAAATGATTTAAAAATAGTGATATAAAAAATAGTGACGTATGCAACTGCACGTAGGTATCTATGCCTACTTTTTCTGCTCCAAAATATGCTCACAAACAGCCCCACTCACCCCATTTCAACTCTCCAATTTTTCTAACACGCAGATTGTAATTTATTCTGGTAAGCGGACTTTCCGACTTTCCTCAAATGTGAACAAGCTGTCAACTATCAAAATGGATAAGCGAAGAAGTGAAGAGGGGAATCCATAAATGGAGTGATATTCCTTTCCAATTAAGCGCACATAAAACTTTCCAATAATTTGTTTACAATACAGGTGGTGCATGTACTACAGTTTTAGCAGAAATAGTGCATTCTTATACATATATTTTTTCAGGCCTTTTATTCCACTATGTCCGCAGATTATTCATTTGTCTAATGCCTCCCAGAATTGCACTTTTACTTCCCTGTTAAACGTTCCGTTCCACAGGTATCCGATTCTGCTTTTACTGATCTTTTCCATCGTCTCCGTAATTTCGCCTCTCACATGAGAATGGTGTTCATGTGTTTATACGTGTATATGTTTTACTCTGGGCATATGCAATATAGGTAATCATTTCTGCCTGTGCTTATTTTCTTATCCTCCCAATTGTGGACATTGTTAAGGCAACGCAGGGGGGTAGGCGTATTATTCTATGGCACAATTACCGCTTCGATGGTCTTGCTTATTTTCAACATTGTTAAAGTCAAAGATGTTACACCCTCAGACGTCTTCTAAAATGAGGATACAGAACTCTCCTCAAATTAGCGTATGATCTCTAATCGCTTCTACCCCCCATTTGCTCTTGCTCGAATATCATTTATGCATAATTTCTTCACGCATGTCTCGTTTGAACCTCCGCAGCCTACGCACGTATTCCCCGTCTCTTCGTCTACCACACCGTTCGTTTAGTGCATAAAAGTGCAAAATGTTTCTATTTTACGCAATATTTTTTACAAGTACGAGCAGTAAACACTATTAGGGGTGCAATGTATACTGCTCGTTATTGAAATTGCAATTTAAAACGGGGATCATTTTCTAGATAAAGACAACGTTATTTAAAAAGAAAAAATAATAATAAAATGTTTTTTGGGTGATATAATTAACAGGAACACGTGACGAAACGAACTACGTGAATGATGCATTTGTTGTATGTATTTTATTTTTTCCTCCAATCGATATGCTTGATCCGTAGAAATAAAAACAGAGAAAGATTGTGCCAAATGGCCGTACCGGTAGAGCACCTCATTATGTTTCCCTTGTTAACACATACGAATATGATGTTACAAAATTGAAAGAACAAATGGGAACATTTCACTTTCTTCTTTTTCATTTCCTTTTTTATGAGAGCGCAAAGTTACCACTCTGATCCTTCGCCAAGCGTAACTTTTTTTTGCTTTTCCCTATTGCGCACTTCAACCCCCTGTTGTAAAAGTGATCTAGGTTTACTTCTTACCGCGTTTACAATTAACTCATCGCTTCTCATTCGAGCAATACTGTGAACCAAAGTAATTTATGAAGGAGACATTTGGGGGGGGTTGCAAAAGAGAGGGATACGTCCCCAATGCGTGAAAATAAGTTTGCCCTAGTAGCATATTCCACTAACAAGAGGTACAAAACCGTGGTTACACCTTTGTCTTCCTCCTTCGAACGGGGTTAACTTATTCTATCCATCATTTTGCGGTGTGTATATATGACAATTTTTGCCTTTAAAAAAATGCGTCCCCCATTTTAACGAATAAGGTAAATTTAAAATAGGGAAAAAGACATAGGACATTTGGGGCCACCTCTACTAGTCTCACGAATTAACTTCACCATTAAAAAGGAATATGCTTTAACGGATGAAATGCAATTAGATAAATGTAGTACCACCCAATTCGTCCTAAAGGTGCCTTTCCGCATTATGCATCTATGCGTACATGTGCAGGAAATTTTTTACCTGAAGCGTTGTGAACAGATCAGCATTGCTTTGTGTGCATTCTATTTTTTCTCACAATTCATTTCAAGAACACTGCTCTATATCATTTCTACTTTTCACTAGTTAGCGATTATTCTTATGTTAGGTTCATGTGTAAAAAAGGAAAAAAAAAAAAAACGCATTGTAAGCTTTTAAAGCTTATAGCAAATAGTGTGGGTAAAAAATGCACAAAATGGCAGTTTCCATACGACATGTTGAACGTGGTATATACAGGTACACATGTGAGCACATTTGCGAAACGCCCTAGTTAGCCGTCCTTTTCGAGTAACTGTGCCAATTCGGACTGTGTCTTTACATCTTTACAACTGCAACGGTGTGTCACTTCCCCCCTTCTTAACACATAAATAAAGTCACAACAAGATAGTGCGTGGGTGTCATGAGAAATGATTAAAATCGTGTTATCGGGGAAGTAATTTTTTATAATATAATTAAAGGGTTTTGCATTGCCAATCAAAAAGTTATTCAAATTCGAGTCCACATTATTAAAATTAAAAATGGGAATTTCATCAATTAATATCAACTTATATTTGTTCCTATTTAAGAAAAGACGAACTATAGACAGGTACCGTATGCAATCATCCGTCAGTGAAATAGTGTTGCTCGAAACGTTAGCCTTTCTTTTACCTTTTTTTTTTCTCCCTCTCATCATGTGCATTTTTCTTTTGTTGATATATGTACTTGTGCAAATCATTCATGTTCAATTTTATGCCAATCAAATCGAAAGCGTTAACGATTTCTTCATCTGTAAAATTTCTATACGGGTCGATAAACGTTCTGACGTTCCAGTTGTGAAAAACGAAAGAGGATTGTGGCAAAACGGTGATAATGTCATTTTTCTCCCTCCTTGAGATAGTTCCAATATCTCTTCCTTCTACTGTTATTTTTCCACTAACAGTAGGAATGAGACCTAGAATGGACAAAATAATTGTGCTTTTCCCTGAACCTGACTTTCCTACGATGCCGATTTTTTGATTTTTCAAAGCGTAAATAGTGACATTTTTTAAGGATGGATCTTCATCTTCATAACAATATTTATTGCTATTTTTATCTAGAACAACTTTTTTCTTGTAACTGACGAATACGTTCTCGAGATAAACACCATATTTTTCTTTCGATTGGTCTATGGCGGCTGGTGGGTCTACAATACCGATAGGCAAAGGGGACGTACTTTCTCCCGAATTGTCAAATTTACTTTTCATCTTCATTTCGTCCCATTTCGGCGTATCTTCTCCCCTTTCTCCCTCTAAGCAATCTTTTTCTTGCGGTAATTTTGAGAACTCCTCTAGCCTCTGCACACAACACATCTCTTTCTCCACAAAGGCATAATCACACAAAAGAATTTTTGTGAGCACCCCAAGTCTTGAGGAAAAAGTAATACAATACCCAATTGTGCTTATAATTTTCTCGTAATTTTTCCCTTGGTACAAATTTCCCATTTTGTTGAAAAAGATATGAGGATGCATAATGAAATAGCTAGTTAATATTAAAAAGATAAGCCTAATGTAGAAAGATGCCCATATAGTTATTGCCCACTTTAGAAGGTAATAATTTCTGAAGGTCTCTACGTAACGCTCGTATATACTTAAATGGTACAAATTCTTTTCGTATACGTTAATTACGCTTCTTCCTGATATAGTATTGCTATATATGTTACATAATGGGGAGTGACATCTTAGGTACCCTCTTTGAGCCTCTTTACACCCTCTGGAATATTTTTTAAAACCAAAAAATAGATTAACAAAACAATGAAAGGAAAAACAATAACAGCATCTTTCATCATACAAAATAACAAAATGACTGACAAAAGAAGTCGAAAAAAGAGGAAAATGAATTTATAAAATCTCTTTAAAAATCCATTGTCTAACGAATAAATATCCGTAACAAACCTATTTATGATGTTACCCAAATTGCTGTTGTAGTAGACATACATGGGCACGCTCAAAATGCTCTTCAGCACATCTGTGTGCACTTTCGCTGCTGAAATTACCGTGCCATATATGATAAACATGAAACAAAAAAAAGATGCTATTAACGATATTATTGGCAATATCACAAATAATTTTAAATACTTAACTTGCTGTTGCAGAATTTCATTCGAATGCTCTTTGTCATTTCGTGAAATTATACTAATCATGCTTAAAATGAAAAATTTTATTTCATCTGTAAAGATAGATATAAACATGAAAATCATTATGTACAGTATTAAAACGCCTCCAACTTTGCTCAAAAACCACCAGTATGTTGTTAATTCTATGTTTCCTTTGAAAAACGATTCATCTTCATCATCCTTAGCAGGATAAACATTTGCGCAGCTGCTTCTATGCTGCAAGGTTTGAGACAAAATTGCGTTCCTTTGGTTGTCCACTCCTGTTGTGCAAGTTCGTTCTTGTGTCATTTGGTCAGCACAATCATTCATGTTTTTAACCGTGTTAATGATATAATCATTTTCCAAAAACGATTTACTCCCTGCGGTAGGACCTTCGTCAGATTCCGCCGAACGGGTGTTATTTCTTTTGAAGCAACCACCCTCGTTTGCCCCATTTACTTGGCTTCCACATTTCTGGGGTTCTTCTTCATCTTCTTCACCTTCTTCACCATGTTTTTCGTTATGTCCTTCTGCTTCACCCCCCAACTCCAATTTTGTGCTGTCCATGCTTAACTCGGTTCTACTGACGGCGCCGTCTTTTTTTATATTTTTGCTTTTAACATAATCTGACACACTTCCTGCATATTTTAAAGTGTAATTCTCTAACTCGTAAATATCTACTTTGTACTGGATATTTTCAAAAAGGTCATTAATAAAAAAGTTGCGAAGAGTGCTTTCATTCATAGACACAATAAAACTGCAATAGTCTTTGAAGCTTTTATTTTCCTCTTTGCAAAATAAATTATAAAATATATTTTTAGATATCGCTGGGTCTAGAGATGTGAAAAGATCGTCCAATAAATACAAGGAAAAATCGCTTTTCCCCCTTAGGCATTTTTGAACATGGTCCTCATCGAAGGGAAAAAGACCCTGGCATATTGCACTTCTTTTGACTTCGTTATCATTTGAAAAATCAGTTCGATTGTTTTTGTTGGTAATACTGTTATCTACACGCATTTTTTTCTCACCGTTAGAGCTCAATTTATGCAGATGCATGTAGTGATGATATAAAGCTCTCGCCAAGGAAATTCTAACCTTCTGCCCTTTACTTAAATTATGATCATCGTTAACGTACCGCATATCACCATTTTTAAAGGAACTTATATCATTTAACAACTCACTCTGTTTAACAGTGTAGCGGTAAATCCATGAATTGTATTCATTTCCAAATAAAATCATGGACCTTATATTTCCTATGGACAACCAACTGTTCTGGGGAACGTACAAAATTGGCATATTATACAACACATTTTTAACATATAAACAACCGTGGATCAACTGAATGTCTCCTAAAATAGATTGGAAAAAAGCAGTTTTACCTGATCCAACATTTCCAATAACTATTGCTAAGGTATTATTTTCTAAGCTAAAATTTAGGTTCTTCAAAATGTACTTCTCATACTTCCGATCATGCCTTTTTGTGCCAAAAAAAGCATTTTCTAATTTTATTATCAAATTGCTTTGCTCCTCTGTTACATTATCACCCTTGTTATTATTTTTCTCTCCTTTTTTCGCGTGTATGGCACTACTACTACCGTCATTGGAGCAATTAACTGTTGTCTGGAAACACACTTTCCTTATATCCTTATCTGTACTGTAATTTACACCAGATAGTATTTTTCGATTTATAATATTTATGTGTTTCACTTTTTTATAAAAACAGGAAAACCTACAACATTTTTTGAACCTATTTTTTAACTGGATGAAATATATTCTGTATCTTGAACAAAGTTCTTCTTCATTTTCGAAACGTTCTCGAACATTTGATGCGTTAAAATAGTTATTCATTTTTGAAACATACCTAAAATAATTGTTAATATCGTTGTAATATAAATGGTGATTAACATACTTATTCAATATTCACTATGCCTTCTATTATGTTATTCATTAAATTAGGAAAGTTAGATACACTTGAAATTAAAGATTTATAGACAAATAACGGCATAATAATTGAACTAAAATTAACTTCCTTTCGATTGTCTAATTTCTCTCTTATAAACAAGAAAAATAACAACACTTCAACTATGTCAGCTGACACGGCATTTATAAAAATGCCCACAGTGCCCAAGTAAAGTCGTACTTTGCAAAACATCATTTCCTTTTTTCGAACAAAATTTATATAATTAAAAGCAAATGATTCCCAATTGAACATTTTCATTAATTTAAATTCTTTCAACACATGATGTGTATTATCTATTCTTTGATCCCTATATTTTAAATACTTACTTTTAAAGAGACTTGGCAAAAATGAAAATAAAATCATTGTACTGTACAATACAACAGACAGTGATACTCCTGTTTTTACAGCCTTAGAACCCATCCTCAAGTAAAATACATAAAAAGATAAATAAAATTTGACAAATATATTAGACAGACTAATGATAGCACCAACAAAAAGTACTAAAGAAGGAGTATCAGAAAACATAATATTATAAATGTTTATGCTAGATGTGTCCTTTTTCCCCATATCTTCTTTTTTCCTCCTATTCTTTTTAAAAAAATTTATTAAATAAATTTTTTTTTTAAATAGATTATCACTATCATTCTTTTTACAAATTTTAGTCATACAAGAAGGATTTTTTTAACACTGTTACGACCTTTTCTTTCCATTACACCTAATACCGTATTCAAAGATTCTTCTCTATTTCTATATACAGAATGATTCGTTAAATCGTTATTACGACTATACAGGTTAATTTTGTAAAGGAAATGTATTAGTGATATTTCTAGAAATTCATAATAATAAAAATTCAAAATAGAATCAAAAAGAAATTCAAAAAGCAATAACCCAACGATGTACAATCCAAATATTACTTTCGAGTTATTCAAAAAAACGGGGAAAGATGGAATAGTTTCACCTTTTAAAATGAGCATATACTTGTCTATAGATCCTCCAACAGCAATTATAAATAAGTTTTGCAAAACGTTAAAGATAATTATTGAAATTATGCGAAATTTAAACGTTTTAAAAATTGTCCACACAATATTGTTATAATATACATTATATTCCTTCTTTACTCTTATGTTTTTTGAGTCATGGCAATGTCCTACCACAAAATCACTTTTTTCATAAAAATGTTTAGAACTACATTTTCTTACATAAATTTTTCTTAAATTTTGTTCCAATTCAGATGAATAGTGTGTCACATTGTTGTTTTTTCGTAATGTAGGAAACTTAATTTCATCTTTTATAAGATTATTTAGCAATTTTGTCACCCAGTGAAAGGTTATAAAACTAAAGATGGAAACATATTCTGGTTCTTTTTCATCGTTGTCCTTATTTCCACGTCTTACCCATTTTTTAAACATAGTCGTATTTTAATAAAATGATTGTTTGTGTAGCACTAATTTGGCTTATTTTTCTTACACACGTGTTTGTATATTTAAATTGACAAAAAAGCACTTCGAAGTCGGTAAAATGTGTTAAGGTAACACCTTTCATCTACAAATCATGTAATGTTATGCTAAAAAAAAACATACACGCCATAAGTTTTATAAAAACTCGATCTGAAAATTAAATGGCAACTGCATATTTTTATACCAAAATATTAACAACAAAATTCAAGTATAAAAAAAGAATCTACAGACCCTTAGTTACTTCTAAAATGTGTTCACAAGGGGTTAATATGAATAAGCTCGAAAATTCATTAAATTAAAAAAGAATTTAAAAAACATCCTTGTTGAAAAATCTTCATTTCATATATGTTCTTGCTACAAAGCATAAAACGCTATTAATTTAAAAAAAAAAACAAATCAGAAAAAGAACTTTGTAGATGTGACAAAAGAATTAAGCAAAAGAAAAAAAAGAAACTATTTATTTTAAAAATTTCGTGAATTTGAAGAGTGTTAAAAATGCAATTTAAATGCATATTATGCAAGCTTATAAACATATTAATTGCATTGAAATAAATTTATTTTCTGTGTGAATTCTTTTTAAAGCGCAATAAAAAAGAAACACAAAATCAAAGAATAAATGTAAAACAATATCTGTTCTTAAAATATATAAATAATATGAATTAAACATATTTCATGATAAAATAGATGCATCTTAAAAATTGAAGCAATGTTGTGATGGAAAATAGAACCTTTAAACTTTATTAGCTAGTTCTGTGCACTTAACTTTTTTATGGGTAAGAGCGTTAATCCAAGCCTATTGGACATACAATATTAGTAAAAAAAATTGTGTTAATAGAGTTATACCTACACATACTGGGATAGTTTAACCTTTTTTAAGATTCTAACTTTTTTCACTCTTTTTCCCCAAATAGAAACAATTTTTTTTCAGTTTTACAATAACTATAGAATTTCCATTATTTTTTCATGACGTGAACCCTGTATGTTTTAATAAGAAACTGGTGTATAAAATTAAATGAACGTTGGATCTTCTTGTTAAATGATAAAAAGCTTAGACAGTTTACACTTTATTTTATCATTTTTTACTTTTCTTATGTATGCTTTCTTCAATATCACATATTTTTCCAACACAGTTAACATAATCTGAATTAGTTTTTAGAACAACATATCTGTTTCACTAAATAAAACTTCGTTTCCTTTGTAGAATATGTTCAGAGGTTCAATTTCATCGTTTTATGCTTCTATTTACATTTCATCTGTGCTAAATTATAACGTCTTTAATTTGTTATTTATATATAGAACACATTTATGTGTGTTCTTTTATTTTCTTCTTTAAGTTCTTTTTGCCTTTCACACTTTTTGGCCCATGTCATGGATTAACCATTTTAAATCATATTTCCCTCGCCAGAATATCGAAGAAGGTATAATAATGTATATGCTTAAACGTTCATAAAATTGAAAATAAGTGTATATAATTTTGTTAATTTGTGTATGTTCATTTTAGAAAGTGTTGCATAAATTATAAAAATTGGACAACATTGTATATAGGCATTTGTGCTCTCACCTTTTATTGCATTATCATTTAATCTACAAAGTGTAAATCGTATACATGTGAGAAAAAAAATTAATGTAAAATGGACCACCCTTTTTTAATTTCTTATGGAATATGATTAAATGGCTGTTGTTCGATACAGCATAATAATATGTTTGCAAGTGTTCTTTTTTTCCCTTAATACATTAAAAGAATTGAAAATTAGTTCTACCATGCTATTAATGATTCTGTTATAGCAATTTTAAAGGTAGATAAATTGTAAGCATAAAAAAAATTAGTTACTGGATAATGCAAAAATAATCTAAAGATATTTTACTCTTTAAAAATGCTAATGCACACAACTTTTTTTTGTATAGAATTCGGTAAGTGCGTCTATTCTATGTCAACCTAAAAAAAAGTATGTACACCTTCAAGAAAAGGGTAACATAAGCTATTGTTGGTAAGCCTTTCAATTCAAACATGTATGCGCGGTGTACGAAATGTCTTTTGTATTTTCCAAATGAAAAGGGTTTTCAAAATTATGGTGAGTTTAGAAGGGTTCCATTTATATAGATTTATTTTCATACCATTTGTGTGAGTTTTGTAATGTGTATCAACATGATAAATGAGTTCTATTTCTGTGTCATTCTTTTTTCCCAAAAGGTATGCATATTAATGAAGACGAAAATGATTTTTTTTTTGCTAAAAGTTTAGGGGTTGTAATCTAAAATGGTGATACCCATGATATATATTTTTATAAAATAGATAAATCGTGCCTTCAATTATTTGCATACATATTAAAGGACCGTTGTTATGTGTGAAATAAGTAAAACGAAAAGAACCTTTAAGAATGTCTTTCTTTTTATATAAGACAAAGTAACAAATGCGCATTTAAAAGTTTGTAAAATAAAGTACAATTCTTATATATCTTTAAACCTTTCATATTCGCTTAAATTCATTATAAATGAAAGATTCAAATTAACAACAAATTTCTATTCAAAAAGAATTAATTTAGTGCCACATAAGATAGAATAGAAGCAAATGATAGAACGAACAGGCTTCATATTTCCTTTACGCAGAACTAATAGGATTGTCTTATTAGTTACCTTAATTTTCGTTATATGGCACAATATTAACTTTTGAATAATTCTTTTAAAGATTGCATTTGTATTGATTCTCGTCATTTCTATACAATATACATTTTTATTTGAATACTAAATATAAATAGGCAACAAAAATGACATAAAAAATATTAAAAAATAGAGATAAATATTATGAAATGTTATTATATTTATGTAAAATAGTAAACCATAATCAACAAAATAATACATAAATTAGAATAATAATACAGACAGGAATTACCAAAACAAAGTATATGTGCAAATATAAAAAGCTAAACAAGAAAGAAGCGACTTTATTATAAAGCTTATTTTCAATTCAAACGTTTTAAATAAACTTCATATATGTCTAAAATTAATGTATATGTTGTTCTTAAAAATATGAAATATCATATGAGATACATAAAATATGATGTGAACTAAAATAAAATATAAAAGTTATTATGTCAAAAATGCTAGTACATGAGAATAAGACTCGATATATAATATAATATTAAAAAATAATTTAATTAAATTAAGAGTAATAAAGAATAAAATACAATTAAAAAAAAATATATAATGATAAAGAAAATAAATATGTAATAAGAATTAAATTAAAAAAAATAAATTTATAATGTATATATATTTATACAATATTGATTAAAAAATTAAAAAAAGAA